>NC_053023.1:419872477-419996934 GCF_003073215.2 Triticum urartu | reverse complement strand
TTTGACATGTGATTGTTCATCAAATGTTGATCTTCTTGGCGCTGCATAATGTTGGTGAGATGGTCTAAAATAAGATGGAGAATGTGCTCTTGTCTCATACCTGTCCCATGATGGATATGGATCTACATGAGCATAGGGAGGCATCCATGACATTGGCATTGGCGGTCCAAAGTAAGGATATTAATATGCTGCATTGAGATTCTCACTATGCCAATACCGATCCTCGGATTTGCGCCTAGGGGGTGATCTTGATACTTTTGAATTACTTGGCCGATAAGAACTTGTCTCCTCACTCTTCTTATGATATTTTTCCAATAGTTGCCTGAAAGTGAGTCTCGACCTTTTACCTTTGTGCTTACCTCGACCTTCTCTTTCTTTTGGTTTGCTTTCATAGATCATTGGATTTTCTTGCTACCCCCCAGTCCTTGGCGTCTTCATTGTAGCTTCAATGGAATTCTCGCCCTCAAGTTTATGTTCATTATGCACTTCAACAACTTCTTTACTTAAAAGCTTGATCCCGTCACCAGTAGCTTTAACCCTCTCGTGCTTAAATCAATCAGCTTGAAGCGGCCGATGCAAATAACTTTTCCATCAGGACCAATCGGAATAGACTGGTCATCTCTTGGTGTTTTAAGAAATTTCAATCATACTTTATCAATGGCTGATTTAACTATTTGACAAAACATGTTGCAATCTGATGTCTACTTCACAACTTTATTCTTGTAGACACGTGTTGGGCCTCCAAGCGCATAGTTTTGTAGGACCGTAGCAAATTTCCCTCAAGTGGATGACCTAAGGTTTATCAATCCGTGGGAGGTTTAGGATGAAGATGGTCTCTCAAACAACCCTGCAACCAAATAATAAAAAGTTTCTTGTGTCCCCAACACACCAAATACAATGGTAACTTGTATAGGTGCACTAGTTTGGTGAAGATATGGTGATACAAGTGTAATATGGATAGTAGATATTGATTTTTGTAATAAGAACAATAAAAAACAGCAAGGTAGCAATTGATAAAACGGAACACAAACGGTATTGCAATGCTTTAAAATGAGGCCTAGGGTCCGTACTTTCACTAGTGCAATCTCCCAAGAATGCTAATATAATTGGATCATATAACCATCCCTCGACGTGCAATGAAGAATCACTCCAAAGTTCCAATCTAGCGGTGAGCATAAGAAGGAATCGTTTGTAGGGTACGAAACCACCTCGAAGCTATTCTTTCTGATCAATCTAGCCAAGAGTTCGTACTAAAATAACACTAAATAATTTTAGATTCATGATACTCAATCCAACACAAAGAACCTCAAAGAGTGCCCCAAGATTTCTACCGGAGAAACAAAGACAAGAAGGTGCATCAACCCCTATGCGTAGATTACCCCAATGTCACCTCGGGAATCCGCGAGTTGAGTGCCAAAACATATATCAAGTGAATCAATATGATACCCCATTGTCACCACGAGTATTCATATGCAAGACATATATCAACTGCTCTCAAACCCATAGAAGTATTCAATCGGATAAAACGAAATCTCAAAGGGGAAACTCAATTCATCACAACAAGATAGAGAGGGGGAAAACACCATATGATCTACCACGAGATCATAATGGCTAAACCCTAAAAGTCTAGCCTGACTATGATTATGAGGATCTTTCTCTACGGACCTAGCCCTCCGGTTTATATAAACACCAGGGGGGTCTAGGGTTACATAAGGTCGGTTACAGAAAAAGGAATCTTCATACTTGGTCGCCAAGCTTGCCTTCCATGCCAGGAAGAGTCCCATTCGGACACGGGTAGAGTCTTCGGTCTTCATATCTTTATGGCCCATCAGTCCGGCCCATATCCAATAGTTCGGACACCCGAGGACCCCTTAGTCCAAGACTCCCTCAGTAGCCCCTGAACCAGGCTTAAATGACGAGGTGTCTGGTGCGCAGATTGTCTCACTACAAAAAGAGACACATTCATGACATTTTGGGCCAAATGAATTTTTTTTTCATACTTACGACACTTCTATGACAATAATTGTGACAAAACACGGTATCATCATAGATGTGGTGGGGTCCTACTTCTATGACAAAAAATCATGACAGAAAATGGGCTTTTCGTCCTGGGCGGGCCGGAGACGCAGCTGCATGACATTCTTTGGGCTGTCCATGACGGAAAAAACCGTGGTAGAATCAAGGGCGAGGAGAATATTGGGGTGTGCCCGGTTACGGTGCGTGGGTGCGAGGCATTGGTCTCTAACTAAACCCGAGCGAGGAGTTGGGCTCTAACTGAACCCGAGTGATTGCACTTCAGGCTACGCGTTACTGAACCCGAGCGATCGATCGATGGATGTTAACTGAACCGGATCGAGCGATTCCTTCGCTACTACTGCTAACTGAAGCCGATCGACGCTGCCTCTGGATGAACAGTGAGCGTTGCTGGGGGGGCGGGGTTGGATGAACAGTTCCCGGTGGGGGTGGATGAAAAGGACCCCGTGGTGTTTCCTCTAGATGAACAGGACCCCGATCAATCAAGCCGATTGGTGCTGGATGAACAGGACCCCATGGAGGGCAGGATGAACAGGACCACCCCATGGAGTGCTGGATGAACAGGACCCCATGGAGGGCAGGATGAACAGGACCACCCCATGGAGTGCTGGATGAACAGGACCCCATGGAGGGCAGGATGAACAGGACCACCCCATGGAGTGCTGGATGAACAGGACCCCATGGAGGGCAGGATGAACAGGACCACCCTGTGGAGGGCTAGATGAACAGTAGACGGTGGAGGGCTGGATGAACAGTAGCCCGTGGAGGGGTGGTTGAACAGGAGCCCGTGGAGAGGGCTGGTTGAACAGTAGCCGGTGGAGTAGCGCGCGGTGGAGGCTGGATGAACAGGAGCCCATGGATGAACAGTCGCAGGTGGAGGCTAGAGGAGGTCGACGGTGGATGAACAGTAGCCCATGGAGGCTGGAGGAGGTTGACAGTGGAGATGAACAGTATCCCGTGGAGTCCCGTTTTGCGGTACGCCACACCCCTCCCGATGAACAGGACCCCCGTTTCGACCGTAGCGCTCCAACACAAGCCCGTTTCCTCCGTTTTGTGGTACGCCACACCCCTCCCGATCAACATGAACCCCGTTTCGGCCGTAGGAGGCCCGTTTCCTCCGTTTTGCGGTACGCCAGACCCCTCCCAATGAACAGGATCCCGTTTCGAACGTGGCCGGTCGAACATAAGGCCGTTTCCTCCGTTCTGTGGTACGCCAGGCCTCGTTTCCATCGGCTGTTCCGTCCAAGCCCTCCCAATGAACACGACGACGCATTCCGTTCCGACCCAGACGGTTGGCTCCCCATGAACACGACGACGACGCAGTTTCTCTATTCTGACCCAGCCATGTACATGAGCCCTGGCTGTATGTATGCGTGAGTAGGCGTTCGAGACCCTGCCCGTATGTACGTACGAGGCTGTATTTTCTTTCTTGCACACTGGCCGCAATACGTACGTGTACATGCTACGTGCGCGCCTCTACTACGACACATGCGCGCCTCTACATCGACCAGTATGTACATACACGTTCGCGACCAGAATGACAACGCTACGTATGCTTCGACCAGGTGGGTCCCGACTGTCAGACACTTCCTTGCATGCGAAGATGTAGCTGGTGGGTCCCAGCAGTCAGGGGGCGAATCATTTTTTTGGCCCGGACACACTTCCTTGCGTGCGAAGATGTAGCTGGTGGGTCCCAACAGTCAGGGGGAAATGTTTTTTCACGAAATACGGTGGCCCGTCCGGTGGGTCCCTGCTATCAGGTGGAGGAATATTTATTTTGCACGTAATAAGGAGGCACTTCCTTGTTGTGGCCATGGACCCAGCTGTCAGCCTCTCCACGTACAGTCCACGTCCGATGGAAGCCGTTCCTTGACCACGTTGACCACGCCGGGCCGAGAGCACCAGGGCGGTGGACGACGGCGAGGCCTAGGAAGGGGGCGATGCAGAGCCGGGGAAGACGCGGCAGTGGAAGCCCGCGCGGAGAGGAATACGAGGGTTCACTGGTTCGGCTGCGGTGTGAGGCTACAGTCGCCGCAGGGCCTGGCCAGTGGTGGGAATAGTAGGGGGCGGTGAGGCCTCCGCGACAGCACAGCCCGCCACAGGAGGCAGGAGCATGCAGCATGACCGACGCTGCTTTGGGCGGCTGGAGCAAGAAGCCTAGAGGTTGAAGAAGCACTACGGCCGTTGGATGGACATCGTACGGTCACTGGAGCTAGAATCATTTATATTGACTAAGTTGACAAAGCACTCCGTCCCCGTCAACTTAGTAGGCCCACAAGTCAGCCTCCCACCAAGGTGGGTCCTGACCAGCAGGGGGAGTATTCATTTTTTGCGTAATAAGGAGGCACTTCCGGTCGGTCCCGAGCTGACAGCAGGGAGAGCGTTTTTTTCAGCGCAATGTGGTGTCCCGTCTGGTGGGTCCCAGCAGTCATTGGGGAAACGTTTTTTCACGAAATACGGTGCCCCGTCCGGTGGGTCCTTACTGTCAGATGGAGGAATCATTATTTTCCGCATAATAAGGAGGCACTTCCTTGCTGCCGTCGTGGACCCAGCTGTTAGCCTCTCCACGTACATTCCACGTCCGATGGAAGCCGTTCCTTGAGCACGTTGACCACACCGCGCCGAGAGCACCGGGGCGGTGGACGACGACGAGGCCTAGGAAGGGGACGACGCAGAGCCATGGAAGACGCGACAGTGGAAGCTCATGCGGAGAGGAGTACGAGGGTTCACTGGTTCAGCTGCGGTGTGAGGCTGCCGTCGCCGCAGAATAACAAAGGGTGTGGGTGGGTAGAGGGATGGCCTGGCCAGTGGTGGGAGTAGTAGGGGGCGCTGAGGCCTCCACGGCATCACAGCCAGCCACGGGAGGCAGGAGCACGCGACACGACCGGCGCTGCTTTGGGCGGCTGGAGCAAGAAGACCAGAGGTTGAAGAAGCACTACAACCGTTGGATGGACATCGTACGGTCACTGCAGCTAGAATCGTTTATATTGACTAAGTTTACAAAGCCCTTGCTACGCGTAAACTTAATAGGCCCACAGGCCAGCCTCCGAAACGGTGCGCCCGAATGTCAGTGGGTGGAATCATTTTTTGGGCAGCTGAAGCAAGAATATCCGAGATTGAAGAAGAAGCACGACATCCGTTGGATGGACATCTTGCATACGCATCAAGTTAGTTTTTTAGGGGACGTGTCAACTTAGAAGGCCCACAAGTGTGTGGCAGAGAACATATAGCCCATTTGCGATTTGTAAGAATGTACATCCCATTTTTTAATTCTAATGGAATTTACTACATCCCATTTACAGTTTGTTAAAAGTATAGCCCATTTTCTAGCTAGGACAACGATTAATAATTTCAACCAACCGCTCAAAACAGAATTCAAAAAAATTCCCACATTTTTATGGGATCCGAAATATTTTTATCCGAAATTTCTAGTCAGATTAAATATAATTTCAAAATAAAGTTGTATTACGTTAAAATCCAACAAAATATTGCGCGTGCAACAAGTAATGAAATTAAAATTTTCAAATTCCAAAAATAATATATATTTTTAAACTAATTACACGTTTGGTGCATTTTTTATAGCTACTGCCTAGTTATTATAATAGCATCCCATTTATTATTTCTTAAAGTCCATTTTCTTGTTAAGCATAATGCATACCTCCTAGGAAAGTTTGCAGCCCAGCGCGGCGGAGAATAACAAGTTGACCCGGATATTGTGTACAACTGTCGGCCCAGTTGCATTGCTGATGTTGAAAAAAAGGCCTGTGTAGTATAGTACAACCTGACATGGCTACTCAGCCCACATTCAGCGACGCCGGAAAGGCCCAAACAAGGCTTCTGTACAACTTTTTGAAGTCACTAAGCTCAATTAATAACTTAAGAAAAAGTTAGATTATAGTGGAACGTAATTAAAAGCTTTCATGAGCAAAGAAATAATTCAACGGGTCCCACTTGTGCGTGTGTGTGTGTGAGAGAGAGAGACCCATCGGTCGATGCTCGTAAATACATCTTTCAACCATATGCATTGCTGATGCTCAGTAAAAACTTATATAGTTGACACAATCATATAGAACATCATAGCACACTGCATACAAAAATTTCACGCAGGCGGCACAATCAGGATGGAAGCAGTGGATCGCTACGGGTAGGGCTATGTTGAAACCAACGAACTCGTACATAACGGTTCATCGTCTTTATCAATGACAGGGAAATATCCTGAATGCTGTGCAAAGAAAACTGACAGACAACACAATAAGTTCTGCTAGCACATTAAGTTGACATACAACCCTTTCTAAAAAAAAGTTCAGGTACAAAATTAGAACAAGTCACAATCAAATGTACGGTTACATCAGTGCTTCACACACATAGCTCGGATTTGACTAGTATCTGACAAGATTCAGTTGTTACCTCAAATTAGAGCACATCCAGGCAGGCAGCCCTGCCTCTTCTCCCAAAGAAGCAGTGGCCTCCGCCGCGTGATGGAGTAGGCCCTGTGCCATCCATTGTTCCGAGCAACATGGGGAAAGTCTGAAGTTGACTCCTGTAATGGATGTCGTCGACGGACCCTGGCACCAGCGGCGGCAGCAGGACTTCGATTGATGGATTGACCACTTCTTCGACATGCACGGACACTCGATACAGGTACATTCCTAACGTGGTCCGTGGCGGCCTTGGTGGCGACGAATAGTACAACCCCGGTTCCTGCACCGGTATCTCAACACCAATCACCTTCGGTATGGCCGACGGCTTCTTCATCCATGCCATAACCATCAGAGCCCAGCTATCTAGAGGAACAAACATACTTACAAGCTCACCTCCAAGGTCATTGATAAGCTCATTCATGGACTTGCTGTTCCAAGCACGTCGAGGCATGCCATGGAAGGTAAACTTTGTTAAAAACTCAAGCTCAGAGGGCACCGAGCCCCATCCTGGGTGCCACCGATCAAAGCTCACTAGTGCGCCATCGCAGAACAAACGCCGGGAAGATTCGAACACACGAGTGCAGTCGAAAGTTGTCCGGAACCTGACGAAGAAATCAGCCGGTGGCGGACAGACTTCAACGAGCAAGTCACTTATTTGGATGTCGTGCGCAATGCCAAGAGCTTTGACAAGGTCGTCCGGCGAGACGGGAGGCCGGTCGCCGTTGATGGTTACCATCAGCACTTTGCTGGCAAACTGGTCGTCAAGCGCCGCCATGCCACTGTTGAGCGACAGCACGCAGCGACCGAAGGCAGGACAGACCTCAGGATCTCCGGCTTGGAGATCCGCGTTAACCGGCGACATGATAGTGAGCTTGAGTACAGGGAGTATAGGAGGGGGATTTGGGGGAACTGGAGTAGGAATCGAGATTCCAGAGGTGGGGGAGGGGCGGGAGATTGGGGATGAAAAGGTAGCTTGAATTTTGAACATGCGCCAACATGCTCTCGGCGCGCAAGCGCACGAAAACACCGGTGGCGCCCACATGTTGGCCTAAGAGTCCTTATTCTTTCTTTTTTCGAGAGCCCGACCTTTTTTTTGAGGATCTTTTGAGAGCCCGGCCTGAGAGTCATAATTGACCTGTTTGGCATTGCGTTACTACTCGGCCCATATTCAACGACACTTCACTGGCCCAAACAGGTGTACATCATCGAAAAGACACTGAGCTCAAATTATATAACTTGAAAAAGGAGATACACTCTGAACACTCGAGAATGGTGATGCCCTCATTTAGCCCACCAGTAGTTCGAGAAAATAAACATTTCTAAACAACGATATATAAAACATTCAAACACTAACTAGTGACTACTACTGACATAAACAGCAAGACATGATAGTTCATAAGCAGTCTTGCTACACCACCAAAACGCACCCATCTACAGCGCTCAGACTCTCGTGATCCAGACGAGAATGACATTCTAAATAGAGGCAACTATTACATAGTAAGAGTGACATAGACGAGGATGACCAAATGACAAGGAATATGCATAACAAAAGAAAGAACTACCCATCCAGAACAAGCAGCAAAGACAACAAAGTCATTCGAAGAGATGATCCAACACCATCATAATTTGCAGCCAGGCTTCAGCGACCAATGATCCGAAGACACCAGTACTCCACCCTTTCAACGCAACAACCCAATTACCTATCAACCTAAACGCTTGAACCACATCACTGCCTGTCGTAATTGAGACATCCAAGGATCAAAGTTAATCCGAATGCCTTTGTCATTCTCACCTTCTTTTGGCTGCAGGCTGTATCGTTGACAATCAGGGGAGTTTTCTCCCAAACTCCTAGGGCTCGCCGTGTAGACATATTTTTCCATAGCAAACAGAGCCTCTCTGCCATCAAGGTCCTTGCCAACGGTGATCTCCTGGTTAATTGGATAATTGAGTCTGAGAAACAGAGAGTGTGAACCAAGGTGGTTTACCTGCCTCCAACTAAAAAATCCTGAAGGACCCAATAAGCTGGTATCCTGCTCATAGACGTAACATCCACTGTCCGGATACTCACGTATTTCATGGTGCTTGTATACAGTGGGGTTTTTGCAATATAACTTTTTCGGCTCATGTGTTCGAATGATCATCAGTCTTTTGCCGTCGTCTGATCGAGCAAGGAACCAGTTGTGCTTCCCTGTTTTTGGCAAAGGTGGTGTGATTACAAAGGGCAGTAACTGTAGGGACACTGCATCATATCAGAAAGGACATGCATTGTCAATGTAAGATTAGCATTGTTCAGAGTATGAGTAGGATAATGTAAGAAACATCATTGATATGTCCCTGTTGGAACTCGGAGGAAAATACAGGGAAATGTATACTGGGTTCGAAAATATAGAAGTGCCATGCATGGTTATACTCATGTTATCTCGCAATCGATTCTTCACCGGAAACTATCATGTCATGCATGTTATGGAAACATGTTCTGTCCTCACAAACAATTTCTTCAAGGTAACTAATAGACCATGCATTGTTATATACTCGTGTTCTGTGGGCAAATTTTTTGTGAGGATATTATTTTAGCCATTGATTGCTGAAGGGCGAATATAGGTATGTACACATGGTAAGCATTACAGGATTTCACTACTTCCGAATATAGAGTTCTCCATATGCACATTTACTTCCCTAATGTATGGTTAGATGAAACCAACAGTGTGGTGCATGTTTCTACATCATGAAAATGAGGAAACCAACATGGCCATTGATACACACTCATATTTAGTAGTAGTATATAGATTACTGTAAAATAAGGAGAATATCCATATATTCCTAACCGTTTGATTATTCAGGGGTACAAATTGGTTCTAAGGACATGATCATAATCGCATGAATTAACTCATTCCAAATGTAGCTGATTTCCGGCGTCTCTAATACATTGCCATAGTTCTACTCAAAATCTGCTCAAACAGGGATATGCCAATCATCACAAGAAGTTCAAACAGTGTCATGGCATCATCATTAACATGAGAAGGAAACAACTTACATGTGTCGGCCCAGCAATACGTGGTGCCATCTGCTTTGTTGATTGCGTAGACGATGCCATTGTGTTCAATAGCATCATAGAAGTGTGTATCAGCTTTGACTATGATCCACTACGAACTGAGTTGTCTCCAGCTAAAGAAGGCACCGGCGTAAAGATAGGCGAGTCCGTGGTCGAACAAGGCAATTAGCTTGAAGTCTGTGTAATTCGCATGTCGTGTGGGAACTTGGAAGATTACAATCTTCTGCAAAACAAGGTCCGTCCAACTAACGTGGTAATCTAGATGACTAGGACTGCGATGGTAAAACTCTATATAATCCAACGGAGGAAGGATAATCTCATGGGAGGTCTGGAAGTTCACAAGAACCAACTTTTTACCGTCTTCTCTGAAGGCAACCATCCAGTGGGAGTTCATGCCAACCCAGTACATACCTGCCAAGAAGTTTCGGTTGATGGTGATCGGATCGAAGCCGAGGGAAATGATGTACGACGACCCACTACATTCCTGCAAAGAAGTTTCGGCTAATGGAGATCGGATTGAAGTCGAGGGGCATCATGTACGCCTCCGTATCATGGCGAGCCAATCTCGCAAGACCAGATAGCAGCAACAATGTGTCTTGAAAAGCTTTGGCCTCGCTTCGATGATGGTCGTGTGCATGCCCCTCGAGCATACAGCCAGCCACAGGGCGCTCAACATATTCATACACGAACAACAGAGGTCGAGGACGTCACCAGGGAGATTGCTCCAATCGCGGCTCATATGAATCCTGTGCGGTTTGCGTTCGGCCATGGTGGAGTTTGGAAGGTGGGGTTTTGGGGGGCTTGATTTACGGGGGAGAAGGCTATCGGTGCTGGAGCGGCTAGCGAGGGAATAGTGGTACTGTGGGAGGCGAGCGAGGCGAGGGTGTGCGGGGTCATAGTGAGATAATTAAGAGTGACCTCAGGATCTCCGGTGAGACGAGATAGAGTGGTGCTAGGGGAGAGGGAGACGAGGCGAGGCATGCTATACAGCGGCGGTGACAGTGACTGCACAGTGCACAAGGTGAGGCTGACTTTGGTAACCCGGACAGGCCGCCTGAACTGGTGTCACCTCGCTCGCATGGTCTGGTCACTTCACTGTGAGGACCGTATGAATAATAGTATTTTGACCATCAAGTGTACCACAGTTGTACTACTACTACTAGTAGGAGTAGTAGGAACATGAGTACACTCCCGAGCTAGCATGCCTCTAGGTTCACTTCATCCTCCAGCTATCATCCATATTGCGAGCAGAACCAAATTCTCGTGCATGCGAAAGCGAGAAGAAGGACTTTTTTTTTTGAGGATAACCGCATATTCCTTAACCGTAGTAGGAACATGAGTAGTACTCCCTCCGGTCCTCTTTTGTCTGTGCATAACTTTTTTCAGTACTTCTCTAAGTAGTCTGCGTATATACCCTTTTGCATGCGCCCATTTCCCTCCATGCCCCGCATTCACAACATTAATTAGAGTACGCATGAGCAGCTGCAGCCTTACTCCAGCCAATAAACTGCAGCATACAAGTGGGCCATTCTGTGCGCGTGGGAGAGAGAAAAGGCAACCGAAGAGCCCGTACAATCCATTGCATGCAACAGTCAAACCACCGCAGCTCTCCTCATGCATGCGCATAACTTCTCCCATTTACTTCTCCATTGGGAACCGATTTTCCTCGGCTTTTTCACTACTCCTTGATCTTCATTTGCATCCAAACCACACTGCATTCACATTGTTTTAACCTCTTCACATCCTCCTGGAGTAATTCCGAAGCCCCTATAAATAATCATCTTCTTCAGTTAGACTAGCCATCTAATCCTAATTCTCCAAACCATAGCCCTCCGGTTCAGCGGTTCCAAATGGCGAAAGAGATCGAGATGCAGGTTTTTAGTGTCCAACATGTCCTCGTCGAAGGCTCATTGAGCATAGTTGCCACAGTCACCAACCACCCAAGGGTTGTTCGTAAGTGGATCAACAATGTATTCAACTCCCTCCAAATGGTGGAGATGAATGTCATCGGTCTCGATGTAGAGTACACGGAGCGTGCCACTGGGAAGATCCAATGCGCCTCTATCCTTCAGCTGTGCCTTGAAGATGATGTTTTGGTGTACCACATCATACACGCGCCCTCCATACCATGTGAGCTTCACGATTTCTTGTCTCGGGAGGACATATACTTCTATATATAGGGCAGCCATCGCAGGGGACAAACAGAAGTTGGAGCCGTACAACCTTGATTTGAAAAGCATCGCTGACCTACAAACCAGAATAAAAATTCCTGTAGAAGATTGTGATAAACCGACACCATCCCTATTCGACGTAGCAAATTTTGTGCTCAGAACAAATCTTAAGAAGGGTGATGAGACGCTGGCATTAAGGTCGTTGGATGGGAGAATTATCCCTTGACGTACGAGCGGATAAAATATGCTGCCATCGATGCCCGTGTGAGTTTCGAGATAGTTGCAAGGTCCAGAGAGCTTGTTGCGAAGCCGTCTCCCACAGAAAATGAGAACAAGAAGAAGAAGAAGAAGAAGATGTTGCGCCAGCAGCAGGGCATTATGGATGGATGAACTATTTCCTCTCTTGTAAAAAAATATTCCCTCTCTATGTATATTGATATAGATGGACTATTTGGATGGTGTGCATGTCTTTGGAACAAGTAGTAGTGTGGGTTCACTTTTCTATAAGGAACTATTTATCCGCCTAGCTTTCTCTACTACTCCTTCCAGTGATCGGTATGCAATGCATGTGTCCGTAGACATGACAGCTTGTCCATGGAAGTTTAACTACGACGACCATCACGTTTCATCCACTGCCACTCGCGATTCCCACGATGCCACTCCAACCCATGGCACCACGTCCCCTGACGTGCGCCTCACCCCTCTCGGTCGCACCGCACCGCCCCTCTGCCTTTGTGTGCATGACATGTGGGCCACCTTAAATGCGGCGAGCATCAAGTTTCTACCACAGCCTCATGTGATTCCCACGACGCCGCATGAAACCATGACACCACACGTCCCCGACCTGCGGCTCACCCCTCTCGGCCCCACTGCCCCTCTAAATTTGAATTTAAAATTTATAAAACGAAAAGATTCAAAACAAATAAACTAGGAGAGAGGGAGTATATCATACGATGTGTCCCATACGAAACAAGTCTCCTGGTTTGTCACCACGGAACATCAAGATGCATTTGTATGAGTAGTTTATCTTGTGAGAGAAAATGATGAACAAGGGAAGGACTCTAGAGATAGAGATATACACTACTACTACCAATGTGCTGGCCCGTGCGTTGCAATGGATCCAAAGTATTAGAATAATACTTGTTCACGTGCTTGAAATATAAACACTCTAGTTTTGATATACATTTGTCAGCAGACATGACAACTTGTCCATGGAAGTTGAACCACGGCAACCATCACGTTTCTTGTTTCTACCACTGCCACACCCACACGCGATTCCCACGACGCCGCTCCAACCCTACCTGTAAGCACGACGTCCCCCGACGTGGACATGGATCCTTTCACATGGCTATCTGCGTTACCCTGCCTTTCCTTCGCTGACTGGTGGGACCCACACTTGCGGGTCCCACATGTCAGTGACAGAATGGTAGGATTGTTCACGTCAGGAGATCCTCATCCTCCCGACATGCGCCTCATCCCTCTCGGCCCCACTACTCCTCTGCCTTTGTGTGCATGACATGCGGGCCAGCTGAACTGCGACGACCATCAACTTTCTACCACAGCCACACCCGATTGGACGCGGTTTGCCTACTTCGCTGCTGTGCTCCGATCCATACTCCCGCACCATCGAATTTTCATCCAGCGGCTGTGACACATTTCGTCCCAGGCATCAATCCTCAGCTGGAGTACTTCTGTACTACAGGTAGTACCCGCCGGTGTGGCCATCTACGCCTCGTAACGCCCCAACGCCCAGCTGTGGCACCCTCGCCACGGCCACGCCACCACCGTTCGGTTCATCTCGAATGAGTGAGTCGCGAACCACACCACCACCATGGGAATGACATGTGGGCTAGCCGCATTTAAGGTCCGCATGTCATTGACTCATAGGCTGGGTACTAAGCCACTGAAGTTCGGTCCCATGGGCCCCGAGAGGGAAATGTAACTCCTGCGGAAGGCCTTGTGGTTCTCCCGCAGTACGAGCTCGCGCCAAACACGGAATTTTTTTCTTACTACTACCAACTACTAGTAAGGTACACATGCATTGCACGCATAAGATTCTGGTGGTTTGTGCATTATGCTTCTACATGTGGAGTCTTCTAGATTCTACATGTGGCAAAATCTGGTGGAATGTAGATGATATCCAACGGCCAGTAGTGTTCGGATTTGCCATCTTTGTACCGTCGGATTGGCTTCATCCAACGACCAACTTTCAAAGTTATGGTTTTGTTTGCAGCCTAAGGTTGCCACGCCTAAGCTTAGGCGTGCCCCAAGTGTGTTTGGTTGCGTTCTCGTCTCAGCATAGTTGTTCCCTCTTCATGCATGCTCAACTCAACACCCCTCTTCATGTATGCTCTCTTCATGCATGCTTATAGTGTATTTGTGCTAATCTAGTGTGGAATCATGCACCCTCCATACACTCTACCAAACACCCAAAAGTGGGTCGAGAAGGGAACTCTTGGGATCATGCACCCTTCATACACCCTACGAAACAAACCAGGCATGTGTTTGGTTCATTGCTACACTTGTGGCTTGCCACACTTTTCTGGCTACATGGTCCACATGTCATAGACTCAAATTCTTGCCAAATCTCGCCACACTTGTGGTGGCCATTTTGTTAGCCACATTTTTTGTGGCAGACACACTTTTCCTAAGCTTAGTTGTGGCAAAGTTAGTCATGAATGAAGTTCAACCATGTAGTCTTCTAGATTCTACATGTGGCAGAATCTGGTGGAATGTAGATGATATCCAACGGCCAGTAGTGCTCGGATTTGCCATCTTTGTACCATCGGATTGGCTTCATGCAATGACCAACTTTAAAAGTTATTCACACACTATATAGGGGGTATAAATATAGATGTGTCGGCCCGTTGCAATGGATCCAAAGTATATTGTTTAGTGGAGTGCACTCTAAACACATTATCTATTTATTTTTCTCTAACCTTTCGTAGCCATGCAACCAAGCCACATAAGCTTCATGGGTGCCCCCCACATCATATTATTCATACTATGTTGACTGAAAAAAAGATAAATCACCCAAAACAAGATCTTCCCATTTTTTGTTCCTATGATGATGTGTCGTTCTCGTACCTACTAGTTGTATAGTGGTAGTATGCAACACCCATGATGCGGCTATATCTCCCATGTGTCGGAGCACGACTTAGAGGCATAACCGCATAGTAGGCATGTCGCAAGAGGGGTAATCTTTACACATCCCATGTACTGAATAAGAAAGGGATAAAGAGTTGGCTTACAATCACCACTTCACACAATACATAAATATATCATTACATCATCCAGAATACAATCAAGGTCCGACTATGGAACCAAATAAAGAAAGACAACCCCAAATGCATAGATCCCCGATCGCCCCAACTGGGCTCCACTACTGATCAACTGGAAACGAAACAAGACTACGATCCAGATCTTCATCGAGCTCCCACTTGAGCTCAGTTGCGTCACCTGCACTGGTATCATCGGCACCTGCATCTGTTTTGGAAGTATCTGTGAGTCACGGGGACTCAATAATCTCACACCCTCGCGATCAAGACTATTTAAGCTTAAAGGTAGGAAAGGGTAGTGAGGTGGAGCTGCAGCAAGAACTAGCATATATGGTGGCTAACATACGCAAATGAGAGCGAGAAGAGAAGCAAAGCTTGGCCGAGAAGCTAAAATGATCAAGAAGTGATCCTGAAGCTACTTACGTTCCAGCATAACAAGAAACCGTGTTCACTTCCCGGACTCCACCGAAAAGAGACCGTCATAGCTACACACGCGATTGATTCATTTTAATTAAGCTAAGTGTCAAGTTCTCTACAACCGGACATTAACAAATTCCCATCTGCCCATAACCGCGGGCACATCTTTCAAAAGTTCAAAACCGTGCAGGGGTGTCCCAACTTAGCCCATCACAAGCTCTCACGGTCAACGAAGGATTTTCCTTCTCCCAGGAAGACCCGATCAGACTCGGAATCCCGGTTACAAGACATTTTGACAATGGTAAAACAAGACCAGCAAGACCACCCGCTGTGCCGACAAATCCCGATAGGAGCAGCACATATCTCATTATCAGGGCACACCGGATAATCTAAGCATACAGAAGCCAATGTAACCCAAGTTGCCAAGGGACGGCCCTGCACGTCGCTCTAGTTTGGACCAACACTCAGAGGAGCACTGGCCCTGGGGTTTAAACAAAGATGACCCTTGAGTCTGCAGAACCCAAGGGAAAAAGGCTTAGGTGGCAAATGGTAAAACCAAGGTTGGGCCTTGCTAGAGGAGTTTTATTCAAGGCAAACTGTCAAGGGGTTCCCATTATAACCCAACCGCATAAGGAACGCAAAAATCAAGGAACATAACACAGGTATGAAGGAAACTAGGGCAGCAAGAGTGGAACAAAACACCAGGCATAAGGCCGAGCCTTCCACCCTTTACCAAGTATATAGATGCATTAAAGTAAATAATATATAATAATGATATCCCAACAATAACAATGTTCCAACAAGGAACAAACTCCAACTTCACCTGCAACTAGCAACGCTATAAGAGGGGCTGAGCAAAGCAGTAACATAGCCAAACAACGGTTTGCTAGGAAAGGTGGGTTAGAGGCTTGACATGGCAATATGGGAGGCATGATATAGCAAGTGGTAGGGATCGCAGCATAGAAAAAGAGCGAGCAACTAGCAAGCAAAGATAGAAGTGATTTCGAGGGTATGGTCATCTTGCCTGCAAAGTTCTCCGAGTTGACGAAAACTTGATCCTCGTAAGCGTACTCAACGGGTTCCTCGATCACGTACTCGTCTCCGGGCTCTACCCAAAGCAAGAAAAAATGCAAAGGAAACGACAATCAGCCACAGTGCAATGCGCAAGCAACATGATGCAAAACATGGCATGATATGCGGGATGTGATATGCAATGCATATGCGTGCTCCGGAAGGAAAAGATTGAACCAGGCCTCAACTTGGCAAACCAATTGTGCCGCTGGAAAGATGAGTTGATTTTCGGTCGAAGTCGATATAAAGATCACCGGAATTGGATGCATGGTTTGCAAATGGCAAGCAAAACGATAATGGCACAATTCTGCGGTTAATAGCACGATGCCATCTACAATGCAACAAGAAACTAAGCTACTGCACTCCAACATAACAACAAGGCACATGGAAGTGATCTACTCAAGATGCTTGACAAAAGATGAACACTGAGCTACGGCTAAATCACAAAATAGCAGGTTCAAATAAGCATGGCAAAAGTGCAAGATATCAACATCACAGACTTGGTGAAAATACTAACATGGCAGGAATTAACATCAGGAAGCAATGTTAAGAGCAAGCAAACAACATGCTACAGGAACATAACATAGCAATACAAGGCATGGTATGAATATACTCAAAGCATAGAACAAAAGTCCCTTACTGACCATAAGCCAAAAGGGCACGGAAAATATGATGGCACCCATGTGAACATAGCAAGTTTCGTTAACAGATTCAGACTTAGCAGAAAACTGGGCATGTCATAAACAGAATTATGAAGGCATCTTTGCGAGCACGATTCACTCTGCACAAAGCCTTGCATGACAAACTAAGCATACTACCAGCAAGAAGACATGTTCAAGAAACTAACGATAGGAAGAACAAGATCATAGCATGCATGGATCAACTACAACAACCTTGGCAAAATTGATTAACAAGTAAACAATCTGCCAGGAACATTTTATACCAAAAGTAGAGCAAGATTGAGTCATGCTAGGGTACTCCATAAATGAAAACAGGGACATGGATAGATAGATCATGACCATGTTCCCACATCATCCTTACTGATCATACTCAAAAGAAGCATGGATCTCACTGTAGCAACATGAAAACATGGCATAAAAATAACAGCAGGGAAATGACTTGGTGAAATTCTAAGTCCCTGAAATCAACAATATTGCGAGAGCTACTTTGCATGCTTGTGCTAGTCACCACATTGATCACAAAAATACATGGCAAACACCCCTGTAAAGATAGCATGGCATATCCCAAAACAAATGTAGAGCTCAAGTCCATATGCAGCACACAATAAATGTAGCAAAAACGACAAATGCTCATACTCTGCTAAGAAACATGAACTAACATTTTATAGCACTCTTGCATCAACTATTTGGGCATCAAGATCGACTCAAACAAGCATGGAACAATGGAACAAAATGAAGAGCACATCATGGTGAACATTTTGATATATCATATGCATGATTCGGAGCACCGAGCACCAAGATGTGACATGATGATGGATGCATAAAAATAACAGGGATTCAGGACTTAGCCGAAATTCCAGATCTGAAAACTGAGCGTTAGATAGCTAAAAGACGCATTGAGCGGAGGTTAGGGTTTGGCTCACCATGGGCTTCGGCCTAGTAAGGGAAAAGGCAAGGCGGGCCAGCGACGAGGCCGTGGCCCACCCGAGGCCGGACGCGAGATCGGGCAGCTCCTCGTCCTCCTCCTCGAACTCGAGCAAGAGGAGGCCATGGCGGCACCGATGGCAGGCGGCAAGGGCGGCGGCATGCAGCAGATCTGCCCGACCGGCGGCGGGAACGGGCGGACCCGGCCGGCCTCTCGCCGGATCCAGTGAAGGCGGGGTCAACAGGGCTCTGAGCGGAGAGCTACGCGGGTGGCACGATGGCGGGGAACGCTGCGGCGGCGGCGCGGTGCTGGTGAGGCGGTGGAGCAGCGGTTCTCGAGTGCAGGGAGGCGCCGGTCACCGGCGAGGTCGGGACTCGGAGCGGGCGACGGCGCACGGTGTAGCGAGCAGCGGAGCGCAGAGGAGCGGGCGGTGGCGGTTCGGGCCCGTGCGGGCCCACAATGGGCTCCGCGGGCCGCACAGCGGGGAAGTGGGCGCGGGGTGAGGTGGCGCGACAGGATTGGACGAGAGCGGTGGCGGCGGTGACGTGGCGCTCCCCGATTGGCCGAAGCGACGTGGCGGTGGCGGTGGACATGTCCGGCGCGCGGAGGAGGAAGATCTAGGGTTTGCACCGCGAAATTTTGGGGGGAGCCACATATTTATAGGTAGAGCGAGTTTGGAGTGTCCAAATGGAGTGCGGTTTTCGGCCACGTGATCGTGATCGAATGACCGAGAGGATGGGTGGGGTTTGGATGGGTTATTGGGCCACTTTGGAGGGGTGTTGGGATGCAACACACACGAGGCCTATACGGTTCCCCCGTTAACCGTTGGAGTATCAAACAAACTCCAAATGGCACGAAACTTGACAGGCGGTCTACCGATGGTGTACCAAGGCCGATTGGAAAATGTCGTTCCATTTCGAGAAAGTTTAACACCCGCTCATGAAAAGAGGAAAAAGGGGGTGCCGGAGGACATAGGAGTGTCGGATTGCAAAACGGACAACGGGGAAAATGCTCGGATGCATGAGACGAACACGTATGCAAATGCGATGCTCCTAATGACATGGTATGAGATGCATGACTTGAACAAAAGCAAAAAATACAAAACCCAACCATGAAAGAAAACTCCTATCGCAACTCCGGAAAAGGCAAGAGTCGGAGTACAAATATGGAAAGTTGTATCCGGGGCGTTACAACACTCCACCACTACGAGAGGATCTCGTCCCGAGATCTAGGATGGCACAGAGGGAAAAAGGAAGTGGAAGATAAGAGGTAAAACTAAGTTGCTTCTTCGACAAACGAGTGAAACCAAAGAACCTTGCGAGGTTGAGCAAATTGAAAGAAAGAATACAACAAAGATGAACGAATTTGAAAGCACTCCGTTAGGAAAGAGGAACAAGGAAGAACAAATTCGGGCAGCACTCCGGTTGAAAAGTGATATGAAACTTGATAAGATGAAAAGAACTTGAGCAGAGGGCACAACACTCCGGTTAAATGGATAAGCACGAAAAGAACACGACCCTCACCATTCGAGATGATGAGAGGAGAGAGCAACAACACAATGCCTCCGGAAGAAATGAAAGAATGGAATGGAATGACGGAGGGAAACAAGATCTTGGGAGAGCACGCTTACAACAAATACTAGAATGGGGTTGTTGGATTATCAACAACGAAAGGATAAGCTTGAAGTGGGCTTGTGGAAAACATCCCAAAATTATGAGGTGAAATTCTGCCACTAACGGAAACAATAGACTGGATTGAGGTCAACAAGGAGATGACAACTCCTTTCACCGAGAGGATAGGAGAAAAAAAACTTGTATCATTGATAGACACCACAATAATCAACATTCCTTAGGGAAGGCATAAGGTGAAATCTATACCACGATAACTCCAAGGAAGAAAATGATGGGTTTAAATATCTCATTCCTGACAACTTTTGAATCATGAAACATGAAGGGAAATTGTCAAGAAAGACATAACACCATCTCAAAAGATAAAATAGGAAGAACTGCACTTAGAAATGCAAGATGAAGAATACTTGAGCTCCTCTGAAAAGAATCTTGATGAACACTTCAAGAAGGGATTAAACCCTTGATGAAACCATCATGTAGAGCCTCCATGAAGAACTCCGGTAATAAAAGAATGATCAAATGAAAAGAAAGTTGAAAAGAACTCCGCGAGAAGCCTTGCAATGATTAAATGGAGCTTCGCGATGATATAACCGAGGAAAACTTGGAACTCCGGGAAGAAAGATGAACAAACGAAATCAAGAATTTTGATGAACCTCCGGCATAAGGAATTAATCATTTGGGTGAAAAAAGAATAAGAATTATGTTATGCCAATCCTTCACCAATTAAATTGATGACAAGCAACGGAATTGTCATACTACTTACTCTCATAGAAAGGATTAAGATATATATAGCGCAAACTTGAGAAAAGACTTCTACGAACCACTGGTGGGATTTGGAAACAACGAATGAATTGATATGATAACCAAGGAAGAGAACTCTTGAACGAACCACCGTAAGAATTGAAAATGAACAAAGAAAAGATAGCAAAACAGGGGGAAGAATTAGAAAATGAACGAAGATACTTGAGAAGAAATTAGATGCAAGAGAACGAATAGATCATGAGATGATTAGAGAATATTTGAATGATGCACCGGTAATATTTGGAGAACGAGAGCTGAAAGCTGAGAATGAATAAATCTGAGATGATGGGCTCCGGAGAATGAAACTGAAAAGACTCCTGAATTGCTTCGGATGGGTGAAAAGAATTCTCACAATCAAAAACAATTTTGAGAGGATGGCATCAAGCTTGAACTACGCATCTCTGAGAGAACGGATAAGATTGAAGAGAAACTCTTCTTCAGTCTTCAAGTGTTGAGAATGACGATGATAAACACCACCATGAATTGTTGAGATACTCCAGGAGAATGAAAAGCGAAGAGGTTGAGCCAACAATGAAAAGAGTTATAAGATCTTGGAGAAACCATCTGACTGATGATAATTCATTCTTACGTCAAACTTTGAAAGATTTGAGAATAGCTCCGGTAAAATTAGAAGAGTTAGATAAGATCCTGGGAAAAGACCTGTGGGTTAGGACCCACTCAAAAGATACACCGTTGAACGATTTAAAAGATAGATTGTGCCGGTTGAATTAAATGCCTTGAATGCGATAACAACTTGAAAATAACTTGAACTGATTAAGAGTGGAAACACAAATCTTTGAGATATCTTCAGCACTCCGGAATAATTGAATAGTGAGAGGTGAATGATAAAGAGGTGCACCGGCATGGGAAAACATTTGAAACGAGAAAAGGATATGATTGACAAGGCTTGGCTTGAATCCATCGGAGAGGAAAAGAAAGAAGAATGACGAACTCGTAGCTTCCTTAGCATCTTCCTGAGAATCACCGGATAAGAACATTGATGGAAAATAATGGAGAGACTTCACATCAATAAGATGGATACTTGATTACGAAATCTGAGTCCTTGAAGAAAAAGGGTGGGAGGGGGGGAAAAACAAGGACGACTTCGGACGGATGAAACAAACACCGTTGAGAAACTTAGAGTTGATCTTGCGAATGTTGAAAATGATCAGATCCACTTGAAGAGAAACACGCCGGTTGAAAAGGATTGACATGACAATCTCGATTATCATGAAGGATTGGTATTCACATAGGAGTATCAGAACACCGCTTAGGAAAAGGTATGGATTCAACATTTGACTTCGAAGCAACTCGAATACCAGAACTCAAAACAAAACAAGGATTGGCTTGCAGAATAAACCGGAACAAACATATGATAGATCCCATATCGTATCATGTGTTTCTTGGAAAGATATTCTAGGAGCTACTAGAATTCCCACTTATAAACTCCTGAAACTTCCCGGTTATGCAATCAGGTGTTGGGGATACAAGGGAAGCATAATATCTCACCCAAAACTAGAAAATCCTACATCCAGCTATATCCATCCTTCAACACATAACCACGAAACCTTCAGAAATCATTTACCTCAACCTTCGAAAAACATCCACAATACGAGTTATGGCAATACTCCCGAACTATCACCCCAGTACTGGGTGGCGTCGAGGTTATCTCACCAACAATTCCATAAAAGAGATTTTCGATGTCGGCAAACTCAGGTATTCCAGAACTGCAACGATAAAATTGTGACGACAACACCTCGGAGCTCAACTCCCTGGGACACTGCCACAACCCCTAAATGTCAGGAGGCACCAAGAACAATGTTCTCGTCACAAAACCATCGGAACAATTCCAGGATACCTGTGTGATCCTAAAAAAATTCGTGAATTTTGAGAAGAGAAGAGTCAAAACTCTACGCCAGGAGGCCTCACCAGAGCGACGAAGGGACTGAGGAGTAAAAAGAATCCTACTCTCCGATATATATAATCTTATAAGACTCAAAACATTTTTCTAGACTCAACAACGCCAACGATTCGATCAAGCAGGGGGCTCCTAAGTCGGGGATGGCTCTGATACCAACTTGTAACACCCATGATGCGGCTATATCTCCCACATGTCGGAGCAAGACTTAGATGCATAACCGCATAGTAGGCATGTCGCAAGAGGGATAATCTTTACACATCCCATGTACAGAATAAAAAAGGGATAAAGAGTTGGTGTAACACCCCGTATGTAACCCGCCATATTTGTCTTCCAATTCTTGCCATTTCCGGCACTAAGTTATGATATTTCCTCGTTGTCGGGTTTTGGTCTTCGTGTGCTTTTGTCTTTTTCATGCATCTCATATCATGTCATCATGTGCATTGCATTTGCATACGTGTTCGTCTCATGCATCCGAGCATTTTCCCCATTGTCCGTTTTGCATTCCGGCGCACATATGTCCTCCGGTGTCCCTTTCTACCTCTTTCCGTGTGCGGGTGTTAAACATTTTCGGATTGGACCGAGACTTGCCAAGCGGCCTTCGTTTACTACCGGTAGACTGCCTGTCAAGTTTCGTGCCATTTGGACTTCGTTTGATACTCCAACGGTTAACCAAGGAACCGAGAAGGCCTTGTGTGTGTTGCAGCCCAACACCCCTCCAAAGTGGCCCAAAACCCACCTAAACCCTCTCCATCATCTAGGTCGTTCGATCACGATCGCGTGGCCGCAAACCATGCTCAATTTGGAGCCTCCTAGCTCCCTCTACCTATATATATAGACACTCCCCCAAAAATTCCAGATCCATTCCACCCCTAACCTAGCCCCCTTCCTCTCCGTGTGCCGGAGAACCGCACCACCACCACTCCCGTCGTGAAACATGGCACCGCCTGGCCTCCTCCGCCGCCAGCACGCAAGGCCTGAGGCAGGCCCTCCCCGGCCCGCGTCTTCCCGCCGCCCGCGCCCGCGCGAGGGAGCCGCTCCGCCCGCGCCAGCCTGCCGCTCCGCCGCCGACGCGCCATCGCCGGCCACGGCCGCCTCGCCCTCGTTGCCCCTTCACCGCAGCCGCCCATCATCCTCGCCAAGGCACCGCGCTCCTCCGCCGTCCCCTCCGCCCGGATCCGGCGACGCGCCCAAGTCCCCAACCTCGCCGGCCCTCTTCTCCGGCGACCTCGTCAAACTCTGGCCATCCTCGGGTTCCGTGTTGCTACAGTAACCCGATCCGGATCTAGATTTGAGGGTTGACTTTTGCCCCTAACCCTAGTATTTTTGGCATTTTTCATCGCATCATATCTCATCAACCGTGGCTCTGTTTTGGGCGTGTAGCATATCGAATTGTTCGTCTCGACAAGTACTTCATTTCATCTCATTGCATCATGTTCATTTGAGCTCATCTTGATGCCCTAAATGCTGTTGCAAGAGTGCCAGTTGATGTTAGTTTCCGATTATTATCAGCAAATCCACTTTGGTCATTTTGCCATGATTGTTGTGTGCCTCCTATGTGTTTTGAAGTATGCCATGCCATCTTTACAGGGGTGTATGCCATGTATTTTTGTGATCTCTGTGGTGACTAGCACAAGCATGCAAAGTAGCTCTCGTAATGTTGCTGATTTCAGGGACTTAGAAATATTCTAAGTCATTGTCATGATAATATTTTTATGCCATGTATTCATGTTGCTACCGAGTGATCCGTGCCTCTTTTGAGCATGATCAGTAAGGATGTTTTGTAGATATGGTTGTGCTCTATCCATTCATGTCTTCATTTGCAATTATGAAGCACCCTAGCTTGAGTCAATCGAGCTCTAATTTCGCTATAAAATGTTCCTGGCAGAATGTTTACATGTTAAGCATTTTTGCCGACGTTGTTGTAGTTGATCCATGCATGCTATGTTGTTGTTCTTGCCATGTCTAGCTTCTATGCCATGTCTACTTGCTGGGTGTATGCTTAGTTTGTCATGCAATGCCTTTTGGTGAGTGCATCGAGCTCGTAAACATGCCTACTTGATATCTGTTTTGCCATGTTCCCGTTTTCTGCTAAGTCTAAATCTGTTAGCGATAATTGCTATGTTCACATGGTTTCCATTGTATTTTCTGATCCCTTTTGGCTT
The DNA here is from genome assembly GCF_003073215.2 of Triticum urartu. Taxonomy (NCBI): domain Eukaryota; kingdom Viridiplantae; phylum Streptophyta; class Magnoliopsida; order Poales; family Poaceae; genus Triticum; species Triticum urartu. The sequence goes on along the minus strand of NC_053023.1, from coordinate 419,972,373 downwards.
ATGGTCAGTAAGGGACTTTTGTTGTATGCTTTGAGTAGCTTCATGCCAGGCCTTGCTTTTCCATGATATATTCCTGTAGCATGTTGTTATCTTGCTCTAAACATTGCTTCTTGATGTTAAATTCCTGACTTATTGTTATTTTCACTAAGTCTGTAACCTGATATCTTTTGCACTTTTGCCATGCTTGTTTGAACCTGCTATTGAGTGAATTAGCCGTAGCTCAGTGTTCATATTTTGTCAAGAATCTTGAGTGGATCCCTGCCATGTATTTTTTTGCTATGTTAGAGTGTAGTAGCTTGTTGTTCTTGATGCATTTAGATGGCCCCGTGCTGTTAATCGCAGACCGGTGCCATATTTGTTTTGCTTGTCAGTTGCAAACTGTGCATCCGATTCCGGTGATCTTTATATCGATTTTGACCGAAATCAACTCCTCTTTTCAGTGGCACTCTTGGTTTTCCAAGTTGAGGCCAGGTTCAATATTTCCTTTCCGAATCATGCATATGCATCGCATATCGCATCCCGCATATCATGCCATGTTTTGCATCATGTTGTTTGTGCATCACACGTGGTTGATTGTGTCTCCCTTTGCTTGCGTTTCTTTCTTTGGGTAGAGCCGGGAGACGAGTACGTGATCGAGGAGCCCGTTGAGTACGTTTACGAGGATCAAGCTAATGTCAACTCGGAGAACTTTGCAGGCAAGATGACCATACCCTCGAAATCACTTCTATCTTTGCTTGCTAGATCCTCGCTCTTTTGCTATGCCTATGCTACGATACCTTCCACTTGCTTATCATGCCTCCCATATTGCCATGTCAAACCTCTAACCCACCTTGTCCTAGCAAACCGTTGTTTGGCTATGTTACCGCTTTGCTCAGCCCCTCTTATAGCGTTGCTAGTTGCAGGTGAAGATTGGAGTTTGTTCCTTGTTGGAACATGTTTATTGTTGGGATATCATTATTATGTCTTGCCTATCTTTAATGCATCTATATACTTGGTAAAGGGTGGAAGGCTCGGCCTTACGCCTGGTGTTTTGTTCCACTCTTGTCGCCCTAGTTTCCGCCATACCAGTGTTATGTTCCTTGATTTTGCGTTCCTTACATGGTTGGGTTATAATGGGAACCCTTTGACAGTTCGCCTTGAATAAAACTCCTCCAGCATGGCCCAACCTTGGTTTAACCATTCGCCACCTAGCCTTTTCCCTTGGGTTTCGCGGACTCAAGGGTCATCTTTATTTTAAACCCCCGGGCCAGTGCTCCTCTGAGTGTTGGTCCAAACTGAGCTGCCTGCGGGGCCACCTCGGGGAAACTTGAGGGTTGGTTTTACTCGTAGCTAGTCTCATCCGTTGTGCCCTGAGAACGTGATATGTGCAGCTCCTATCGGGATTTGTCGGCACATTCGGGCGGCTTTGCTGGTTTAGTTTTACCATTGTCGAGATGTCTTGTAACCGGGATTCCGAGTCTGATCGGATTGTCTTGGGAGAAGGAATATCCTTCGTTGACTGTGAGAGCTTGTGATGGGCTAAGTTGGGACACCCCTGCAGGGATTTGATCTTTCGAAAGTTGTGCCCGCTGTTATGGGAAGATGGGAATTTGTTAATGTCCGGTTGTAGATAACCTAAAACTTAGCTTAATTAAAACGAATCAACAGAGTGTGTGGCTATGATGGTCTCTTTTCGGCGGAGTCCGAGAAGAGAGCACGGTCTCGTGTGATGCTTGAACGTAGGTTGTTCTAGGATCACTTCTTGATCATAGTTGCTCGACCGTGCCTTTGCCTTCTCTTCTCGCTCTCATTTGTGTATGTTAGCCACCATATATGCTAGTGCTTCCTGCAGCTCCACCTCATAACTTTTACCCTTCCTATAAGCTTAAATAGTCTTGATCGCGAGGGTGTGAGATTGCTGAGTCCCCGTGACTCACAGATTACTTCAAAGCCAGATGCAGGGACCGATGATACCTCTCTAGGAGATTCGACTGAGCTCAAGTGGGAGTTCGATGAGGACTCAGGGCGATACTACATTTCCTTTCTAGATGATCAGTAGTGGTGCCCAGTTGGGGCGATCGGTGTCGGGACCCCGATCCTAAGTCACACCGATCTAGCATGTAACACATCATATCACTTTGCGGCCTCACGCACGGTATTCCCACGGGTGCCACCTTACCTGGCCCAGGATCGTTTGCGCCTTTTGGCTCACGTATATGATAGTGTCGCTAGCATCCATATGACAAAGAACCCGGGCCGACATGGCTAGTCGTGAACCCAAAGCGGTGCTAACCTATGGGGACAGGAATACATGAATCACATCGAGCATGTCGGTCAACAGCATATGAATCCGGGCTGTAGCACTGGGCTTACAGGACTCCGGGGAACCCGGGCTGTAGCAGGCTAGGCAGGACTCCGGAAGTCACCGCGTGATATTTCCCCGAAGGGACAGACATAGGAACGAAGTGAAACACATGCCGGCCAGTCAAGTGTCCTGAGAAGTAGTGCTGGGCTAGCAGGACTCTGGTGAACTGGGCTGTAGCGGACTACTATGGCTCAAGGAAGCACTAGACTACATTTCCCCATAAGAGAGGCTGCCAAGGATAAACAACCAGATTGTCGGATCCCACACATAGCAATACACGTTACACGTACGCATAACATCCAAGTATGTGTTGTACAACATGGCATCACAACATAACGCAAACTCATATAGATAAAGGCCCAAAAGAGCCACATAGCATTAAGTACAAGCAAGGGTCACATGACCCATCATTCGGAGCATACAAGCAACAAGCGGAAGCATTACATGTCTGAGTACAGACAACTACAAATGAAAAAGGCTGAGGAGCCTGACTATCTACAACATCCGATCAAGATCGTAGCTGAGGTACAAGCTACTTGTCGAAGTCCACGTAAACTAGTAAGACCGAAGTCTCCGCTGCAAAAACATAAATAAAGCAACATGAGTACAAAGGTACTCAGCAAGACTTACATCAGATCCTATCATACATGCACTTGTATCAAGAAGGTAATGTGGAGTTTAGTTGCAGCAAGCCAGCTTTGACTCAGTGGCTATCCTGTACTACGACTGCTGGTAACTCTTTTGAGGTGGCGCACACGAGTCCACTAATCACCACGTCAATACACTACTATGGATTCATTCCCGTCTTCCTACGAGAAGGCCATCCATAGCACTCACACTTGTCTTGAGCATTTTAGAGTATCCACTTCAAGTTGTCTATGTACCACGTAAGCATCCAAGAAGTCTGTAACCGAGGACACGGCTATTCGAATAGATCATGATAACCCTGCAGGGGTGTACTTCTTCACACACGCTCTCACCACTTATCACCATGTACACGTCATGTACCTCGGCAACCTTCAAGCGGAAGCCTGGCGAGGGTGTCGGCCACGACCTGACTAACCACACAAGACTCTAGTCCAGGTTTATCGCCTATTCGGGTTCCATCCGCAAGGAGATCCGGCCGGGGTGTCGCTCACGGCCCCAAACGATGTGTGCAGGGTTCCCAAGCCCACCTCGCCGGATGGATCTACGCTTGGTACACCGTGCCACTTGTGCCTAGTCTGTCCCAAGCCCACCTGGCCGGGTGCCACTTGGTAGACTACTAACACTACCTACAAACACCAGAAACTAATTGCAACTCCTGGACAGAGATCAAGTTGGTTAATAAGTCGAGAGAGCTTGGAGTGCCCGGAGCCCAATGTGTGGTAGTAGCTAGTCATTGGACAACATACACAGAACTCAGTGCTTAAGGACGGTTCCAGTGAGACAACCCACCATGTACTCCTACATGGCCTCTCACCGCTACCTTTACCAAATCGTGTTCACACGCTTAACTCTCAGCACCAGAACATATCGTACCACTCCAATTCATTCCCGATGAATCAGACCTGACACAACTCTAAGCAATAGCAGGCATGGCATGGCAAGAACACAACATGGCTCAATCAACTCCTACACATGCTAGTGGGTTTTAACTATTTACTGTGGCAATGACAGGTCATGCAGAGGAATGGGTTCAACTACCGCAGCATAAAGTAGCAGTTGAATCGTTGTTGTCCTAATGCAATAATGAGAGCAGGAGCGAGAGAGTAGGATTGTATCGGAATGAACAAGGGGGTTTGCTTGCCTGGTAGATCAACAGGGGGCACTGCTCCACTGATAGGTACTCTCGAACACTTTCCGGAGCAGGACCTATCGAGAAGGAACGGTGTCGGAAATCAAACACAAGCATATGCAACATTATGATGCATGAACATGGCATGAGTATGTGATGTTGTTTGAGCTAATGCAACTAGCATTCATTTGGTTAAAGTCCATTTGAACTAAAGATTCAAATGCACCTTTAACATAAGCTCTTAGAATATGCCATAAGTGTGTTTTCATATATACAGCATGTATAGATGGTTTGTCATGCATGAAAATGGTACAGATGGATAGATTGAATTTTTCTGATAATTTTTCATATATAAATTATTTCAATCTGAGCTACGGTTGAATTTCTATGAATTTTTGAAGTTTATATCATTTTCTGGAATTTCCTGAATTTATTTTAATACCAGAAAATGATATATTGCGTCAGCATGACGGCAGCATTGCGTCAGCAGGTCAAAGGAGCTGTCCGAGTCAAACCTGACGTGTGGGATCCACACGTCAGTGACTCAGTTAGTTAACAGGGGGTTTATTTAGCCTAATTAGGATTAGTGGGCGCCGGGCCCACTGGTCAGTGACTAACTAGGTAACTAACCTAGGTTAATTAGTGTTAATCTAATACTAACTAAATGTCAGGGGGGTGGCCCACGCGTCAGTGACACAAGGGGGAGGTCAAACTGGGCCACCCAGTCAACGGTCAGCGGGGTCAAAGCCACCGGTGGCTTGACGCAGGCGAGCTAGACGGCGGCACAGGCCAACGGATTTCCCTCGCGGACCATTTGGCCGGCGGAGACCACGGCAAGGAGCCTAGCGCTCGTCCGCGTCATTGGAGCAAGTGGGAGAGGCGGACGGCTGGAGCTCACCGGAGCGGAGCTTGGGGCGGCGGCCGGAGCATGGGCCTCAAGCGGAAGCGGCTATGGGGCACGGGGAGGCCATCCGAGGGGCTCTGCGGCACCCTCGTGGCACCAGGAGCACGGTGACGTGCTCGGTTGCGGCTAGCTCGGCCCTGGGCCACGGTGACGCCATGGCCGGTGGCAAGGTGCTACGGCTTCGGTCGAAACGGCGGCTGCGGTGATCGAGAAGCAAGGGGAAGAGGGGCAAACGACGATGGAGCTCACAGCGGTCGCAGAGGGCGTCGAAGCGGGCTCGGGGAAGCGTTGGTTGCCGCGAATTCGACGGCGCAATCCACGGCGGCCGAGGCCGAAGATGAGCGTGATGAGGACGCTACGGTGCGTCCCGGCTTGCCTGGGTCGGTGGAGAAGACGAGGACAACGTCGCAGAGCTCGTAGACACGTCAGAGGGACGAGGCGGAGACGGTGGCCGCGGCAGCAGCGATCGGCGGCGACGAGCTCGCTCGGATGCGAGGAAAGGGAGAGATCCAGGGGAGGAGGGAGAGCGAGAGAGAGTGCGAGAGGTCCGGGGGAAGTGCGTGGCGTCGTCGGGGGCCTCCAGCAGCGAGCGGGGAAGCAGGAGGTGGCCGGTGCGTGCTCGCGCGCGTCGGGCACACGCGCGCTGTCCTCCTGGCAGGAGGTAAGCGACGACTGGCGTCGCCAGTCGGCTGGGCCGGCTAGAGGAGCTGGGCCTCCAGCTGGGCTGCCAGGCAAGTAAGGCCAGGTGAGCTTTCTCCATTTTGTTTTCTTTTCTATTTTCTGACCTTTGTTTTGATTTAATAAAAATACTAAATCAAGTTATTTTCTTCTAAAAATTTTTGCAGGGGCCTAAAGGATTATTCCAAAGCCCCTCACCAAAATTCAGAATTATTGGACAATATTATATATATATATATATATATATAAATATTTATCCAACGCAAATAATTACTGGATTAATTCCAAATGGCCAAAATAAATATTTATGAGCTCCTAAAAATATTGGTTTGAAATTTTACCTCTGCCCAATATTTCAGAGAGAGACATGAACATTTTCTTGGACCCTTTTGGAGCAATTTTTATCTGGGTCATTTCCAGAAATGATTTCTGAGGGTTTTACAAATCCCCATTTCAAATTTAAATGAAATTTAAACGTGATGCACACATGACTAGCTAGCCTAGGTCATACCAGAACTAGGGATGTGACAACTCGCCCCCACTTGGAAGAATCTTGTCCCGAGATTCAGGAGTCGGCGGGAAGGAAGCGGGGTACTCAAGTCGAAGACGATCTTCACGCTCCCAAGTAGCTTCTCTCTCGGAATGATGAGATCACTGAACCTTGAGAAACTTGATGTTATGACGTCGGGTGACACGCTCTGCTTGATCAAGGAAGCAAACAGGGTACTCTCGATAAGTGAGGTTATCTTGGAGATCAAGCGTTTCGTGGTCCACTCCGCGGATGGGATCCGAGAAGCAACGCCTGAGTTGAGAGACGTGGAATACATCATGTACTCGAGAAAGATGTGGGGGTAGTTCCAACTGGTAGGCAACCTCTCCTCGTTTAGCGAGAATGCGAAAAGGACCAATGTAACGAGGAGCCAACTTGCCTTTGATACCGAAACAATGGGTACCCTTCAAGGGAGTAACCCGAAGATAAACCTTGTCGCCAACTTCATAAGCCACTTCCTTATGACGACGGTCATACTGGCTCTTTTGACGAGATTGGGCTGTTTTCAAATTCTCACGAATGACGCGAACTTGCTCTTCTGCCTCCTGGATCATATCCGGTCCAAAGAATTGTCTTTCACCAGTTTCTGACCAGTTCAAAGGTGTTTGACATCTTCGTCCATACAGAATCTCAAAAGGAGCTTTCTTGAGGCTGGTTTGGTAGCTGTTGTTATAAGAAAACTCGGCGAAGGGAAGACACTTCTCCCAATCCATACCGAATGAGATAACACAAGCTCTAAGCATGTCTTCAAGAATCTGGTTGCCCTTTCCACCTGACCACTTGATTGAGGGTGGAAAGCGGTACTGAAGGAAAGATGGGTGCCCATGGCAGTTTGCAAACTCTCCCAGAAATGAGAAGTGAAAAGACTACCACGGTCTGAATTGATCTCTAGTGGAACACCATGAAGTGATACTATTCGAGAAATATATAAGTCAGCGAGCTGACTAGCAGTGATACTCTCTCGAACGGGTAGGAAGTGAGCCACTTTGGAAAGACGATCAATGACTACGAAGATAGCATTATTCCCTCTCTTGGTCCTGGGAAAGCCGGTGATGAAGTCCATACCAACTTTATCCCATTTCCACTCAGGAATAGCTAAAGGTTGAAGAGTGCCAGCAGGTCTCTGATGCTCTGCCTTCACGCGACGACAAACGTCACAGTTAGCAATAAATTGAGCAATTTCTCTCTTCATTCTAGTCCACCAGAACCTCTGGCGTAGGTCCTGATACATCTTATTACTACCGGGATGAATCGTGAGAGGAGATTCATGCGCCTCCTTAAGGATTAATTGTCGAAGATGTTGATTCTTGGGAACCACCAAGCGACTCTCAAAGAAAACAACACCACGATCATCTATAGAGAAACTACCACCAACTCCCTTGTTAATGTTTCTCTTGATCCGGGAAATTCCCGTATCCTGCTGCTGAGCAGAGATGATTTGATCCACCAGAGTAGGTTTCGCCACCAAGGTAGAAAGGAATCCGTGAGGAGCAAGGTGGAGGTTAAGCTTACATAATTCCTCATGGAGAAGTGGTTGGCCCTGCTGCAACATGAGATTGTTGCAATAGGACTTACGACTTAGCGCATCAGCCATGACATTCCCCTTACCTGGGGTGTAGGTAATCCCTAAATCATAATCTGAGATCAACTCCAACCAACGTCTTTGCCTAAGGTTCAAATCTGGTTGGGTGAACATATACTTGAGACTCTGGTGATCGGTGTAAATCTCGCAACCTTTACCGAGAAGGTAATGTCGCCATGTCTTAAGTGCATAGACTACGGCTGCAAGCTCTAGATCATGTGTAGGATAATTCTCCTCATGTGGATGCAACTGTCGAGATGCATAGGCAATCACATGGCGATCTTGCATAAGAATGCAACCTAGTCCCTGTCGTGAGGCATCACAATAGATAACAAAGTCCTTAGTGAAGTCCGGTGGCACAAGTATGGGAGCAGAAGTCAGGCGTCTATTCAGTTCCTAAAAACTATGCTCACACTGTGGGGACCACTCAAACTTTTTATCTTTCTTGAGAAGTTCCGTGAGAGGTTTGGCCACTTTGGAGAAGTTCTCAACGAATCGGCGACAATAACTGGCTAGACCAAGGAAACTCCTAACTTGCTTAACTGTTTCAGGCGGAGTCCAATCAAGAACGGCCTGAACTCTTTCGGGATTGAGAGCAATGCCCTTACCAGAGATTACGTGGCCGAGATAGGTCACTTCTGGCAACCAAAATTCGCACTTAGAGAACTTGGCATAAAGGCGGTGCTCTCTGAGTTTTTCTAACACAAGTCTAAGATGTTCGGCATGCTCTTCCTCGTTCTTCGAGTAAATAAGGATATCATCGAGGTAAACCACGATGAACTTATCTAAGTACTCCATGAAGATCGAGTTCATCAAGCAAGAGAAAGTATCTGGAGCGTTGGTTAGACCAAAGGACATGACGGTGTACTCGTACTGACCATAACGAGTGACAAAAGCCGTCTTAGGAATATCCCCATTTCTGATCTTGATTTGGTGGTAGCCTAACCTCAAATCCATCTTGGAGAAGACTGAGGATCCAGCGAGCTGATCATACAGATCATTGATCCTGGGGAGTGGATACTTGTTCTTTATCATGACCAAATTAACGGGACGATAATCTACAACCATTCGGTCCGTACCATCCTTCTTCTTGACGAAGAGGACGGGGCAAGCCCAGGGAGAAGAACTAGGACGGATGAAACCCTTTTGCAAGGATTCATCGAGTTGTTTCTTAAGCTCGGCTAGTTCTAAGGGTGCCATCTTGTAAGGTCTCCTAGAAATTGGGGCGGTTCCGGGGATAAGATCTATAACAAACTCTACATCTCTGTCAGGTGGAATACCTGGCAGTTCTTCTGGAAAGACATCCGGAAAGTCGCGGACTACCGGAATATCTTCAAGGTCAGGAAGAGGGCTGGCATTTAGAGAATATAGTTGACGCCTTGCAATTTTGGTGGAGACAGTGACTACCTTGCCAGAGGGGTGTGTGAGCAGAACATACCTGGTGTAACAGTCAATCTTGGCATAATGAGCTTTCATCCAGTCCATACCCAAAATGATGTTAATATCTGAAGACTTGAGGGATATCAAGGAAGCTAGAAATACAAGTCTGTCAACATGTATTTCATTGCCATAACTTATCCTAGAAGTTTGCCACTTGGATCCAGGAGTTTGAATGAATAGTGGGGAGGGCATATCACAAAATGACATGTCGTGCAAACGGGCATAACTTTCGGAAATGAAGGAGTGAGATGCCCCGGTATCGAATAGAACCGAAGCTGGGTGACAGTTGACAAGGAGTGTACCAAGAACGACATCTGGATCATCATGAGCGTCTTTAGCTGAGACGTGATGCACACGTCCAAGTTCAGTGGGAGCTAACTTGGCACTGATCATCTGGTGTGAAGGCTTACTACGACGCCCAACAGACTTCTCGGGCTGCGGTGGAGCAACACGGGTCTGAGTGCAAATACGGGCAATGTGGCCTGGCTCTCCGCACTTGTAACAAATCTTGGAGGTAGGACAAGGACCCGCATTGACAAGTGGTCTACCAATAGGCATGGGTGTAGCATATGGTTGAACTGGGTGAGGTGCCACACAAGAAGGCCTTGGTGTATAACCGGGTGGAAGAGCGGAGTACGGAACCCAAATCCGGCGCTTCTGAGAACTAGAACCAGAGGAAGAACCCAAATCACGGGTGTGCTTACGAGATTCCTCGTAGGTGAGTTGAGCTGTCTCTGCATTAATGGCCTTGTTCACAAGAGCGTGGAATGTATTGCAACGATGCAAGTGGAGATCACGACGCAACTTGGGGTTGAGACCCTTCCGGCACCTAGCCTGCTTCTTGGCATTTGTGGACACTTCTTCTGTAGCATAGCGGGCGAGGTTCTCAAACTCTCTACTGTAAGCATCAACAACCATCTTACCCTGGGTGAAACTACAGAACTCTTCTTTCTTGCGATCGATGAGGGCTTCAGGAATGTGATGCTCGCGAAAAGCCTCAGTGAAATCTCTCCAGGTAGGAATTCGACCAGCTGGAAGCATAGCCTCATAGTTCTGCCACCAGAGACTAGCAGGACCTTCCAGGTGATATGCAGCATAAGTGACCTTGTCACTTTCAGCTATGTTCGCAGAATGCAGCTTGTGTGTGATACTATGGAGCCAGTCATCTGCATCGAGTGGCTCAATGGAATGATGGAAAGTGGGTGGTTTCAGATCAATGAAATCCTGGATGGTCGCTGACTCTTTGCACCGATGTGCGGGGTTCTCCTCGATACGTGCCAACAAGCGGTTAGACTCACGCTTGTTCCTCTCCATCTCTATCATGAACTCTGCCAATGAAGGTTGGTCGGGAGGATCCTCCTCATCCCTACCAGCTCCGTGGTTCAGGCAACGAGCAACAGAACTTCGGTTAACTGACGACATCCTGAGAAGCGGAACCAAGGACGAGGTCAACAACAACTATAGGATGCAACATGTAGCACAAGGAAATTTAGTATCTCTCAAACTCCTAGGACAATTCCGGCAGCATAACGGTAGTAAAATGCTTAGAAGGAGACATTCTGCGAAAGACGGGGTAGCACCATACTCAACATCATCACTCAAGGTTCTGAGATATTACTAAACAGGCTACACCAGAGGTACTCGAACTGGGATATGACTCTGATCAACCAATCCTAAGAGACTATGGAGTAGTAACACGTGATCCTGATAGACAGAAAAGAAAGCCTAGTTCCTTAACCCCGTAGGAAAGATAGGATGACTCAGATCAGAAGGGCATGAGATATAAGGAGTAAAAAGAGCCTTACGTTCCCTTCCACAATCAATTCCCTTACATAACTAAAGAATTTCTAGGCTCAACTTCGACCAGGTTGGCTTGGAAATCCTACAAGCAGTCAGGCTCTGATACCAAAGCTGTCGGGACCCCGATCCTAAGTCACACCGATCTAGCATGTAACACATCATATCACTTTGCGGCCTCACGCACGGTATTCCCACGGGTGCCACCTTACCTGGCCTGGCACCGTTTGCGCCTTTTGGCTCACATATATGATAGTGTCGCTAGCATCCATATGACAAAGAACCCGGGCCGACATGGCTAGTCGTGAACCCAAAGCGGTGCTAACCTATGGGGACAGGCATACATGAATCACATCGAGCATGTCGGTCAACAGCATATGAATCCGGGTTGTAGCACTGGGCTAACAGGACTCGGGGGAACCCGGGCTGTAGCAGGCTAGGGAGGACTCTGGAAGTCACCGCGTGACATTTCCCCGAAGGGACAGACACAGGAACGAAGTGAAACACATGCCGGCCAGTCAAGTGTCCTGAGCAGTAGTGCTGGGCTAGCAGGACTCCGGTGAACCGGGCTGTAGCGGACTACTATGGCTCAAGGAAGCACTAGACTACATTTCCCCATAAGAGAGGCTGCCAAGGATAAACAACCAGATTGTCGGATCCCACACATAGCAATACATGTTACACGTAAGCATAACATGCAAGTATGTGTTGTACAACATGGCATCACAACATAACGCAAACTCATATAGATAAAGGCCCAAAAGAGCCACATAGCATTAAGTACAAGCAAGGGTCACATGACCCATCATTCGGAGCATACAAGCAACAAGCGGAAGCATTACATGTCTGAGTACAGACAACTACAAATGAAAAAGGCTGAGGAGCCTGACTATCTACAACATCCGATCAAGATCGTAGCTGAGGTACAAGCTACTTGTCGAAGTCCACATAAACTAGTAAGACCGAAGTCTCCGCTGCAAAAACATAAATAAAGCAACATGAGTACAAAGGTACTCAGCAAGACTTACATCAGATCCTATCATACATGCACTTGTATCAAGAAGGTAATGTGGAGTTTAGTTGCAGCAAGCCAGCTTTGACTCAGTGGCTATCCTGTACTACGACTGCTGGTAACTCTTTTGAGGTGGCGCACACGAGTCCACTAATCACCACGTCAATACACTACTATGGATTCATTCCCGTCTTCCTACGAGAAGGCCATCCATAGCACTCACACTTGTCTTGAGCATTTTAGAGTATCCACTTCAAGTTGTCTATGTACCACGTAAGCATCCAAGAAGTCTGTAACCGAGGACACGGCTATTCGAATAGATCATGATAACCCTGCAGGGGTGTACTTCTTCACACACGCTCTCACCACTTATCACCATGTACACGTCATGTACCTCGGCAACCTTCAAGCAGAAGCCTGGCGAGGGTGTCAGCCATGACCTGACTAACCACACAAGACTCTAATCCAGGTTTATCGCCTATTCGGGTTCCATCCGCAAGGAGATCCGGCCGGGGTGTCGCTCACGGCCCCAAACGATGTGTGCAGGGTTCCCAAGCCCACCTCGCCGGATGGATCTACGCTTGGTACACCGTGCCACTTGTGCCTAGTCTGTCCCAAGACCACCTGGCCGGGTGCCACTTGGTAGACTACTAACACTACCTACAAACACCAGAAACTAATTGCAACTCCTGGACAGAGATCAAGTTGGTTAATAAGTCGAGAGAGCTTGGAGTGCCCGGAGCCCAATGTGTGGTAGTAGCTAGTCATTGGACAACATACACAGAACTCAGTGCTTAAGGACGGTTCCAGTGAGACAACCCACCATGTACTCCTACATGGCCTCTCACCGCTACCTTTAGCAAATCGTGTTCACACGCTTAACTCTCAGCACCAGAACATATCGTACCACTCCAATTCATTCCCGATGAATCAGACCTGACACAACTCTAAGCAATAGCAGGCATGGCATGGCAAGAACACAACATGGCTCAATCAACTCCTACGCATGCTAGTGGGTTTTAACTATTTACTGTGGCAATGACAGGTCATGCAGAGGAATGGGTTCAACTACCGCAAAATAAAGTAGCAGTTGAATCGTTGTTGTCCTAATGCAATAATGTGAGTAGGAGCGAGAGAGTAGGATTGTATCGGAATGAACAAGGGGGTTTGCTTGCCTGGTAGATCAACAGGGGGGCACTGCTCCACTGATAGGTACTCTCGAACACTTTCCGGAGCAGGACCTATCGAGAAGGAACGGTGTCGGAAATCAAACACAAGCATATGCAACATTATGATGCATGAACAAGGCATGAGTATGTGATGTTGTTTGAGCTAATGCAACTAGCATTCATTTGGTTAAAGTCCATTTGAACTAAAGATTCAAATGCACCTTTAACATAAGCTCTTAGATATGCCATAAGTGTGTTTTCATATATACAGCATGTATAGATGGTTTTTCATGCATGAAAATGGTACAGATGGATAGATTGAATTTTTCTGATAATTTTTCATATATAAATTATTTCAATCTGAGCTACGGTTGAATTTCTATGAATTTTCGAAGTTTATATCATTTTCTGGAATTTCTTCATTTATTTTAATACCAGAAAATGATATATTGCGTTAGCATGACGGCAGCATTGCGTCGGCAGGTCAAAGGAGCTGTCCGAGTCAAACCTGACGTGTGGGATCCACACGTCAGTGACTCAGTTAGTTAACAGGGGGTTTATTTAGCCTAATTATGATTAGTGGGCGCCGGGCCCACTGGTCAGTGACTAACTAGGTAACTAACCTAGGTTACTTAGTGTTAATCTAATACTAACTAAATGTCAGGGGGGGTGGCCCATGCGTTAGTGATACAAGGGGGGTCAAACTGGGCCCACCCAGTCAACGGTCAGCGGTGTCAAAGCCACCGGCGGCTTGACGTCGGCGAGCCAGACGCGGCGGAGGGCCTTGGATTTCGCCCTCCGACGACCATTTGGACGGCGGAGACCACTGGCAAGGAGCCAGCGCTCGTCCGCGTCATCTGGAGCAAGTGGGAGAGGCGGGGACGGCCGGAGCTCGCCGGAGCGGAGCTCGGGGCGGCGGCCGGAGCATGGGCTTCAAGAGGAAGCGGCTGTGGGGCACGGGAAGGCCACTCGAGGGGCTCTGCGGCACCCTCGTGGCACCAGGAGCACGGTGACGTGCTCGGTTGCGGCTAGCTCGGCCCTGGCCACGGTGGCGCCATGGCCAGCGGCGAGGTGCTATGGCTTCGATCGAAACGGCGGCTGCGGTGATCAAGAAGCAAGGGGAAGAGGGGCAAACGACGACGGAGCTCACAGCGGTCGCAGAGGGCGTCGAAGCGGGCTCGGGGAAGCATTGGTTGCCGCGAATTCGATGGCGGCGATCCACGGCGGCCGAGGCTGAAGACAAGCGCGATGAGGACGCTACGGTGCGTCTCGGCTTGCCTGGGTCGGTGGAGAAGACGAGGACGACGTCGCAGAGCTCGTAGACACGTCAGAGGGACGAGGCGGAGACGGTGGCCGCGGCAGCAGCGATCGGCGGCGACGAGCTCGCTCGGATGCGAGGAAAGGGAGAGATCCAGGGGAGGAGGGAGAGCGAGAGAGAGTGCGAGAGGTTCGGGGGAAGCGCGTGGCGTCGTCGGGGCCTCCAGCAGCGAGCGGGGAAGCAGGAGGTGGCCGGCGCGTGCTCGCGCGCGTCGGGCACACGCGCGCCGTCCTCCTGGCAGGAGGTAGGCGACGACTGGCGTCACCAGTCGGCTGGGCCGGCTAGAGGAGCTGGGCCTCCAGCTGGGCTGCCAGGCAGGTAAGGCCAGGTGAGCTTTCTCCATTTTGTTTTCTTTTCTATTTTTTGACCTTTGTTTTGATTTAATAAAAATACTAAATCAAGTTATTTTCTTCTGAAAATTTTTGCAGGGGCCTAAAGGATTATTCCAAAGCCCCTCTCCAAAATTCAGAATTATTGGACAATATTTTATATATATATAAGTATTTATCCAACGCAAATAATTACTGGACTAATTCCAAATGGCCAAAATAAATATTTATGAGCTCCTAAAAATATTGATTTGAAATTTTACCTCTGCCCAATATTTTCAGAGAGAGACATGAACATTTTCTTGGACCCTTTTGGAGCAATTTTTATCTGGATCATTTCTAGAAATGATTTCTGAGGGTTTTACAAATCCCCATTTTAAATTTAAATGAAATTTAAACGTGATGCACACATGACTAGCTAGCCTAGGTCATACCAGAACTAGGGATGTGACAATCGGGGACTTTGTAGCATTTGGGGTTGTTCTTTATTTTGGTTCCGTAGTCGGACCTTGATTGTATCTGGAGGAATGTAATGATATTTATGCTATTGTGTGAGGTGGCGAGTGTAAGCCAACTATGTATCTCTTTCCCTTATTCATTACATGGGTTGTGTGAAGATTACCTCACTTGCGACATTGCTTACAATGCGGTTATGCCTCTAAGTCGTGCTTCGACACGTGGGAGATATAGCCGCATCGTGGGTGTTACAAGTTGGTAATCAGAGCCTTCCCCGACTTAGGAGCCCCCTGCTTGATCGAATCGCTGGCGTTGTTGAGTCTAGAAAAATGTTTTGAGTCAATTAGGATTATATATATCGGAGAGTAGGATTCTTTTTACTCCTCAGTCCCTTCGTCGCTCTGGTGAGGCATCCTGACGTAGAGTTTTGACTCTTCTCTTCTCAAATTTCACTAAAAGAAAATTTAGGATCACGCGGGTATCTTGGAATCGTTCTGATGGTTTTGTGACGAGAACATTGTTCTTGGTGCCTCCTGACAATTAGGGGTTGTGGCAGTGTCCCGGGGAGTTGAGCTCCGAGGTGTTGTCGTCACAATTTTATCGTTGCAATTCTGGAATACCTGAGTTTCACCGACATCGAAAATCTCTTTTATGCAGTTGTTGGTGAGATAACCTCGACGCCACACAGTACTGGGGCGGGAGTTCGGGAGTATCGCCATAACTCATATGACGGATGCTTTTCGAAGGTTGAGGTAAATGATTTCTAAAGGTTTCTTGGTTATGTGTTGAAGGATGGATATAGCTGGATGTAGGATTTGCTAGCTTTGGGTGAGATATTATGCTTCCCCTGTATCCCCAACAACTGATTGCATAACCGGGAGAATCTCGGGAGTTTCATAGGTGGGAATTCTTGTAGCTCTAGTATTTCTTCCGCGGATATTTGGTTGGTGATTGGGTAATCCTCACCAAGTATTTGTTCTTGTCCGTACCTTGTTATTTTATTCTTCTACCTCTATCTAAGTGGTTTCTCAATTTATGGAAGTGTGACCATTTCAATTGGAATTCATTTGTTCATTTTGTTCGGATGTTAAGACTATATGTTGCAACTTCGATCCATTTGATTCAGCTTGAATATATGTTTGTCAAGATGCTAACGGATGTCATCCTCTTCAGGATGGCTCCTTCAACGCGTCAGAATCCTGAACCGCCGCCACTACCTCCACCTCCGAAGGCATGGCAAGCTGTGATGGCCGCTACCAATGCCAACACGTAGCTGATCATGCAACTCTTGCAAGAGCGCAACCAAGGGAACCAAGGCCATGGCAACAATCAGAATTAGTTTGCTACACTCAACCAGTTCCACGCTAATCAGCCAAAGACCTTCAGCAACTGTGTCGAGGCAATAGACGCTGATGATTGGCTCATGGATATCTGCAAGCATTTCGAGTGCAGCAACGTCAGGCCTGAGGACTTTGTCAAGTTTGCCTCGTTCCAACTCAAAGACCAAGCTGCCAAATGGTATCAGCAATACAAAGATTCCAGAGGAGGTCGTGTGATTACCTGGGATGAATTCCGTCAAGACTTCAAAGCTCACCACATTCCTCAGAGTGTTGTTGAGAGTAAGCGTGAGGAGTTCCGCAATCTGAAGCAAGGCAGCTTGTCTGTTTACCAGTATAACATCATGTTCCAGAAGCTCGCTCGTTTCGCTAAGCAGGACGTCCCTGACGAGAAGAGCATGATTTATCAGTTCAGAGGTGGCCTCAGAGAAGATCTTCAACTATCTCTCGTTCTTTTTGAGCCGCAGAAGTATGATGAGTTTTACAACATGGCACTGCAACAAGAGACTGCTCAGCTCAAGTGCGATGCTTCCAAGAAGCGATTCAGAGATGCAACTCCTTGTTCCTCAACTCAAGTGGCAACTAAGCAACAAAAGTATTGGTTGCCTCCTCCTCCTCCGTTCCGTCAGCCTTATCAGCAGAAGAGCAAAGGTGGCAATGGATCTTCCCACCCACCCAACCCAGGCTTTTAGAACAAGACTTCGTCTCATGCTCCAAGATCAAGTGCTCCGTATCACCGTCCGCTCTCGGAAGTCACGTGCAACAAGTGTCAGCAGAAGGGTCACTATGCCAACAAATGCTTCAATCAGAGGCGTCTTCCTCCTCCTCCTCCTCCTGTGAGATCTGCTAGCACCACAGTGCTCAAGCATAATCCCAAGCATGCCAAGGTCAACATGATGAACGTAGCTCAGGCAGAGGACTCGTCAGATGTGATAATGGGTAACCTTCCTGTTAACGATGTTCTTGCAAAAGTTCTTTTTGACTCTGGTGCATCACATTCTTTCATGTCATTCCCATTTGCATCGGAGCACAACTTTGGCACTAAGGCTTTACCTAAAGCATTTCAAGTGGTTTCTCCGGCTAAGCGTTTGAGTTCTAGCATGATGGTCCTAGATATTTCTATCATGATGGGCGACTTCAAGTTTCTGGCTTCTCCAATGGTCCTTGGTAACTCGAATATTGATCTTATTCTTGGAATGGATTGGCTTTCTAAGCGCAAGGCTCAACTTGATTGTGCTGCCAGGCAGATTCAATTGACACATTCTTCTGAGGATGTAATCGTCTTTGCCGCTCGTGATGACACCATTCGACTGTTTTCACTCAATGAGAAGGGTGAGCTCGATGCCATCTCTCAGATTCTAGTCGTTTGCGAATATCAAGACGTCTTTCCAGAAGAGCTTCCAGGAATGCCTCCGCACCAGCCAGTTGAATTCGTCATTGATCTTGAGCCTGGCACGGAACCTGTTTGCAAACGTCCTTACAAGCTTGGACCAGAAGAGTTGAAGGAGCTGAAGAAGCAACTTGATATTCAAGAGCGTATGGGTCTCATCCGACCAAGTTCTTCTTCATGGGGTTGTGGTGTTCTTTTCGTCAAGAAGAAGGATGGAACGGACTGACTTTGTGTCGACTACCGTCCATTGAACAGGAAGACCATAAAGAACAAGTACCCACTTCCCAACATCAATGAGCTTTTTGAACAACTCAAAGGTGCTCAAGTATTCTCCAAGCTTGATCTCTGTATGGGCTATCATCAGATTCGCATTCGTGAAGAAGATATCCCCAAGACATCATTCAGAACAAGCTATGGTTCATATGATTACACTTTCATGTCTTTCGGCCTTGTCAACGCTCCTCCAACATTCTCTCGCATGATGAACTTCATCTTCAACGCCTACACAAATGACTTCGTCTTGGTCTACCTCGATGACATTCTGGTCTTTTCCAAGAACAAGGAGGATCATGCCAAGCACTTGAGATTGGTGCTGGATAAACTCAGAGAACATCAGTTCTATGCAAAGTTTTCAAAGTGCGAGTTTTGGCTCGATGAGGTTCTCTACCTTGGACATATCATCTCTGCCAAGGGCATAGCTGTTAATCCTGAGAAGGCGTCTGCAATTGTGAATTGGGAACCACCTCAGAACGTGAAGCAATTCCGCAGCTTCCTTAGGCTCACAAGCTATTGTCGAAGGTTCGTTGAGAACTTCTCAAAGATTGCGAAGCCTCTTTCCAACCTTCTACAGAAGCATGTGAAGTATGTCTGGTCGCCTGAATGTGACATCGCTTTCAACACCCTAAAGGAGAAGTTAGTCACTACTCCAGTTCTGACTCCTCCTGATGAATCCAAGCCATTCGAGGTCTTCTGTGATGCTTCCCTTCAAGGTCTTGGTGCAGTGTTGATGCAAGAGAAGAAAGTTGTGCCCTATACCTCTCGCCAGTTGAAGCCCAACGAAAAGAACTACCCCACTCATGACCTCGAGTTGGTGGAAGTTGTCCATGCTCTTTTAACATGGAGACATCTCTTATTGGGAAGAAAAGTGGACATCTTCACTGATCATAAGAGTCTCAAGTACATCTTCACTCAGCCAAACCTCAACCTCAGGCAGACTCATTGGGTCGAAATGATTCAAGAGTATAATCCGAGTATTGAATATACTCCAGGCAAGGCCAATGTAGTTGCTAACGCATTGAGCAGGAAGGCTTACTGCAATAGTTTGATTCTCAAGCCTTACCAACCGGAGCTTTGTGAAGCTTTCCGCAAACTCAATCTACAAGTTGTTCCTCAAGGATTTCTTGCCAACCTCCAAGTCCCTTCTACTTTGGAAGATCAGATTCACGAGGCTCAACTTCTTGATGCTATGGTGAAGAGGGTGAAGATTGGGATTGCCAAGAGTCAACCCAAGTACAAGTGCTATCGCCTTGATGACAAGGATACTCTATTCTTCGAGGATTGCATTGTTGTGCCTAAAGGTGACCTTCGTAAAGTCATTATGAACGAGGCTCACAATTCACTCCTCTCTATTCACCCTGGAAGTACAAAGATGTACCAGGACCTCAAGAAGTCGTATTGGTGGACTCGAATGAAGCGCGAGATTGCTCAGTTCGTGAATGAATGTGATGTCTGCAGAAGACTGAAAGAAAAACACCAACGACCAGCTGGTCTCCTCCAACCTCTTGCGATTCCAGAATGGAAGTTTGACCATATTGAGATGGACTTCGTGACTGGATTTCCAAAGTCCAAGCGTGGCAATGATGCTATCTTTGTTGTCATCGACAAGCTCACCAAAGTGGCCCATTTTCTTCCTATCAACGAATCTATCACAGCAGCTCAATTGGCAGAGCTATATACCTCCAGGATTGTCTCTCTGCACGGCATTCCGCAGTTGATATCTTCAGATCGTGGCAACATCTTTACCTCTAAGTTCTGGGATGTCGGATTTCGGGTTCCGACAGACCCTTGAGGTTCGAACACTGGGGTGCGCGCGGAGATTTCGCCTCCTACCTACCTGCACCCCTCTGCCTTGCTAGGATCTAAACTAAGGAAAGAAACAACACAAGAGACACAGGATTTATACTGGTTCGGGCCACCGTTGTGGTGTAATACCCTACTCCAGTGTGTGGTGTGGTGGATTGCCTCTTGGGCTGATGATGATGAACAATACACGAAAGAACAGCCTAGCGAGGGTCTGTTCTTGCCTGGGGCGATGAACTGCTGGGAGGAGTTCAGTCACCCCCCTCTCTCTATCTGATCTAAACCACTCTCTCAAGAGCCTACTTCTCCGAACCCTTCGGCTCTCTGTCCGCGTGTCTCTATCTGTCTGTCTGTGTCTCTGTCTGTCCCCCCCCCTCTTGCGGGTGGCTGATCCTATTTATAGATGCCCTGGTCCTCTTCCCAAATATCGAGCGGGAAGGGAGCCAACAATGGCGGGCTAATTTGAAGGGGGACAGCTAGTATTAGCTATCCTGATAAAAGTAGTCTTCGCATGCGCAAAGCTCTGGTGATGACGCCGTCTTGGGCTCCACGGTGACCTCCGTCTCATAGTCCTCCTGGTCTTGGTCTCGTTGCACCCAAATGGCAACCTTTGCCTGATGCCTCGGTACTCCGCGGCTGTGCTTCCCCCCTTTGCACCAAAGAGGAAGGGAGGACGCTGTGCGGGCTGGCACCCGCCTGGCGCCCTCGGTCGTCATGGCTTGCGTCACGGGCACCTCGTGAGGTACCCCGCCTTGATCTCTCCGCCTCCTCGTGAGCTAGCCTGACGAGGCCGTGCCTGAGGAAGCTCCACGTCGTCCGCCCCGCAAGGCTTGGCCCCTCGCGAGGGTCTTGGGTTTGTGTTGGTGAAGATGGGCCGCGCTGGGCCCCCTTTTGAGCCATGCCGCAGGCCGCAAGCAGGCAAGTCAGGGGACCCCCGTTCCCAGAACGCCGACATGGGATTCTTTTCAGAAGGCCATGGGCACCAACATTCGCTTTAGCACATCCTTCCATCCTCAAACCAGTGGCCAAGTCGAGAGGGTCAATCAAATTCTTGAAGATATGCGCAGGGCATGTGTCATCTCTTTCGGTATGAAGTGGGAAGATTGTCTTCCATATGCCGAGTTCTCCTACAACAACAGCTTTCAAGCGAGTTCAGGCAAGGCCCCATTCGAGATTCCCTATGGCAGGAAGTGCCGTACTCCTCTTCACTGGTCAGAGATTGGTGAACGTCAACTTCTTGGCAATGACTCGATCACAGAGGCTGAAGAAATGTGCAAAGTCATTCGTGAAAATCTCAAAGCTGCGCAATCGCGCCAGAAGAGTTACTATGATAGCAAGCATCGTGACTTGGATTTCGAGATCGAAGACCATGTCTACCTCCACGTCTCTCCAATGAAAGGTACTCGTCGCTTCGGTATCAAAGGGAAGCTTGCCCCTAGATACGTGGGTCCTTTCAAGATCATCAGCAAAAGAGGCGATCTCACCTATCAACTTGAGCTTCCATCCAACTTTGCAAACGTGCATGACGTGTTTCACGTGTCTCAACTCCGCAAGTGTTTCAAGACTCCTGACCGCACCGTCAAGTTCGAAAAGATTGATCTCCAAGAAGACATGTCTTATCGTGAGCACCCCGTTGCTATTCTTGAAGAAACTGAGCACAAGACTCGCAACAAGCCTATCAAATTCCTGAAAGTCAAGTGGTCACATCATTACGACCGTGAAAGCCACCTGGGAACGCGAGGACCACCTCCGTTCTGAGTACCCGGAGTTCTTCCAGTCCTAGATCACGGGATGAGATCCTTTCGTAGTGGTGGAGTGTTGTAACACCCCGTATGTAACCAGCCATATTTGTATTCCAACTCTTGCCATTTCCGGAACTAAGTTATGATATTTCCTCGTTGTCGGGATTTTTTCTTCGTGTGCTTTTGTCTTTGTCATGCATCTCATATCATGTCATCATGTGCATTGCATTTGCATACGTGTTCGTCTCATGCATCCGAGCATTTTCCCCGTTGTCCATTTTGCATTCCGGCGCTCCTATGTCCTCCGGTGTCCCTTTCTACCTCTTTTCGTGTGCAGGTGTTAAACGTTTTCGGATTGGACCGAGACTTGCCAAGCGGCCTTGGTTTACTACCGGTAGACCGCCTGTCAAGTTTCGTGCCATTTGGACTTCGTTTGATACTCCAACGGTTAACCGAGGAACCAAGAAGGCCTCGTGTGTGTTGCAGCCCAACACCCCTCCAAAGTGGCCCAAAGCCTACCTAAACCCTCTCCATCATCTAGGTCGTTCGATCACGATCACGTGGCCGCAAACCGTGCTCAATTTGAAGCCTCCTAGATCCCTCTACCTATATATATAGACACTCCCCCGAAAATTCCGGATCCATTCCACCCCTAACCTAGCCCCCTTCCTCTCCACGCGCCGGACAACCACACCGCCACCACCCCTGTCGTGACATGTGGCACCGCCCGGCCTCCTCCACCGCCAGCCCGCGAGGCCCGGGGCGGGCCCTCCCCGGCCCGCGTCTTCCCGCCGCCCGTGCCCGCGTGAGGGAGCCGCGCCGCCCGCGCCGGCCTGCCGCTCCGCCACCGACGCGCCATCGCCGGCCATCGCTGCCTCGCCCTCGCCACCCCTTTACCGCAGCCGACCATCGTCCTCGCTGAGGCGCCGCGCTCCTCCTCCTTCCCCTCCGCCCGGATCCGGCGACGCGCCCAAGTCCCCAACCTCGCCGGCCCTCTTCTCCGGCGACCTCGTCAAACTCCGGCCATCCTCGGGTTCCATGTTGCTACAGTAACCCGATCCGGATACAGATATGAGGGTTGACTTTTGCCCCTAACCCTAGTATTTTTGGCATTTTTCATCACATCATATCTCATCAACCGTGGCTCCGTTTTGGGCGTGTAGCATATAAAATTGTTCGTCTCGACGAGTACTTCATTTCATCTCATTGCATCATGTTCATTTGAGCTCATCTTGATGCCCTAAATGTTGTTGCAAGAGTGCTAGTTGATGTTAGTTTCAGATTATTATCAGCAAATGCACTTTTGTCATTTTGGCCATGATTGTTGTGTGCCTCCTATGATCTTGAGCTCTACATGTGTTTTGAAGTATGCCATGCCATCTTTACAGGGGTGTATGCCATATATTTTTGTGATCTCTGTGGTGACTAGCACAAGCATGCAAAGTAGCTCTCGTAATGTTGCTGATTTCAGGAACTTAGAAATATTCTATGTCATTGTCCTGATAATATTTTTATGCCATGTATTCATGTTGCTACCGAGTGATCCGTGCCTCTTTTGAGCATGATCAGTAAGGATGTTTTGTAGATATGGTTGTGCTCTATCCATTCATGTCTTCGTTTGCAATTATGAAGCACCCTAGCTTGAGTCAATAGAGCTCTACTTTTGCTATAAAATGTTCCTACTAGAATGTTTACATGTTAAGCATTTTTGCTGAGGTTTTTGTAGTTGATCCATGCATGCTATGTTGTTGTTCTTGCCATGTCTAGCTTCTATGCCATGTCTACTTGCTGGGTGTATGCTTAGTTTGTCATGCAATGCCTTGTGGTGAGTGCATCGAGCTCGTAAACATGCCTACTTGATATCTGTTTTGCCATGTTCCAGTTTTCTGCTAAGTCTGAATTTGTTAGCGATAATTGCTATGTTCACATGGTTGCCATTGTATTTTCTGATCCCTTTTGGCTTATGGTCAGTAAGGGACTTTTGTTGTATGCTTTGAGTAGCTTCATTCCAGGCCTTGCTTTGCCATGATATATTCCTGTAGCATGTTGTTATCTTGCTCTAAACATTGCTTCTTGATGTTAAATTCCTGACTTATTGTTATTTTCACCAAGTCTGTAACCTGATATCTTTTGCACTTTTGCCATGCTTGTTTGAACCTGCTATTGAGTGAATTAGCCATTGCTCGGTGTTCATCTTTTGTCAAGCATCTTGAGTGGATCCCTGCCATGTATTTTGTTGCTATGTTAGAGTGTAGTCGCTTGTTGTTCTTGATGCATTTAGATGGCCCCGTGCTGTTAATCGCAGACCGGTGCCATATTTGTTTTGCTTGTCATTTGCAAACCGTGCATCCGATTCCGGTGATCTTTATATCGATTTCGATTGAAATCAACTCCTCTTTTCAGTGGCACTCTTGGTTTTCCAAGTTGAGGCCAGGTTCAATCTTTCCTTTCCGAATCATGCATATGCATCACATATCGCATCCCGCATATCATGCCATGTTTTGCATCATGTTGTTTGTGCATCGCACGTGGTTGATTGTGTCTCCCTTTGCTTGTGTTTCTTGCTTTGTGTAGAGCCGAGAGACGAGTACTTGATCGAGGATCCCATTGAGTATGTTTATGAGGATCAAGCTAACGTCAACTCGGAGAACTTTGCGGGCAAGATGACCATACCCTCGAAATCACTTCTATCTTTGCTTGCTAGATGCTCGCTCTTTTGTTATGCCTATGCTACGATACCTTCCACTTGCTTATCATGCCTCCCATATTGCCATGTCAAACCTCTAATCCACCTTGTCCTAGCAAACCGTTGTTTGGCTATGTTACCGCTTTGCTCAGCCCCTCTTATAGCGTTGTTAGTTGCAGGTGAAGGTTGGAGTTTGTTCCTTGTTGGAACATGTTTATTGTTGGGATATCATTATTATATCTTGCCTATCTTTAATGCATCTATATACTTGGTAAAGGGTGGAAGGCTCGGCCATATGCCTAGTGTTTTGTTCCACTCTTGTCGCCCTAGTTTCCGTCATACCAGTGTTCTGTTCCTTGATTTTGCGTTCCTTACACGGTTGGGTTATAATGGGAACCCCTTGACAGTTCGCCTTGAATAAAACTCCTCTAGCATGGCCCAACCTTGGTTTTACCATTCGCGTTCTCAAGGGTCATCTCTATTTTAAACCCCCGGGCCAGTGCTCCTCTGAGTGTTGGTCCAAACTGAGCTGCCTGCAGGGCCACCTCGGGGAAACTTGAGGGTTGGTTTTACTCATAGCTAGTCTCATCTGTTGTGCCCTGAGAACGTGAGATGTGCAGCTCCTATCTGGATTTGTCGGCACATTCGGGCGGCTTTGCTGGTTTAGTTTTACCATTGTCGAGATGTCTTGTAACCGGGATTCCGATTCTGATCGAATTGTCTTGGGAGAAGGAATATCCTTCGTTGACCGTGAGAGCTTATGATGGGCTAAGTTGGGACACCCCTGCAGGGATTTGATCTTTCGAAAGCTGTGCCCGCGGTTATGGGCAGATGGGAATTTGTTAATGTCTGGTTGTAGATAACCTGAAACTTAACTTAATTAAAACGAATCAATAGAGTGTGTGGCCATGATGGTCTCTTTTCGGCGGAGTCCGGGAAGAGAACACGGTCTCGTTTTATGCTTGAACGTAGGTTGTTCTAGGATCACTTCTTGATCATAGTTGCTCGATCGTGCCTTTGCCTTCTCAGCTCGCTCTCATTTGCGTATGTTAGCCACCATATATGCTAGTGCTTGCTGCAGCTCCACCTCATACCTTTTACCCTTCCTATAAGCTTAAATAGTCTTGATCGCGAGGGTGTGAGATTGCTGAGTCCCCGTGACTCACAGATTACTTCAAACCAGATGCAGGGACCGATGATACCTCTCCAGGAGATTCGACTGAGCTCAAGTGGGAGTTCGATGAGGACTCAGGGCGATACTACGTTTCCTTTCCAAATGATCAGTAGTGGTGCCCAGTTGGGGCGATCGGGGACTTTGTCGCATTTGGGGTTGTTCTTTATTTTGGTTCCGTAGTCGGACCTTGATTGTATCTAGAGGAATGTAATGATATTTATGCTATTGTGTGACGTGGCGAGTGTAAGCTAACTATGTATCTCTTTCTCTTATTCATTACATGGGTTGTGTGAAGATTACCTCACTTGTGACATTGCTTACAACATGGTTATGCCTCTAAGTCGTGCTTCGACACATGGGAGATACAGCCGCATCGTGGGCGTTACAATTGGCTAACAATCGCCACTTCACACAATACATAAATATAGCATTACATCATCCAGAATACAATCAAGGTTCGACTACGGATCCAAATAAAACAAGATAACCCCAAATGCATAGATCCCCGATTGCCCCAACTGGGCTCCACTACTAATCAACTTGAAACGAAACAAGACTACGATCAAGATCTTCATCGGGCTCCCACTTGAGCTCAGTTGCGTCACCTACACTGGTATCATCGCCACCTGCATCTGTTTTGGAAGTATCTGTGAGTCAAGGGGACTCAGCAATCTCACACCCTCACGATCAAGACTATTTAAGCTTAAAGGTAGGAAAGGGTAGTGTGGTGGAGCTGCAGCAAGCACTAGCATATATGGTGGCTAACTTACGCAAATGAGAGCGAGAAGAGAAGCAAAGCTCGGTCGAGAAGCTAAAATGATCAAGAAGTGATCCTGAAGCTACTTACATTCAAGCATAACATGAAACCGTGTTATCTTCCCGGACTCTACCGAAAAGAGACCGTCACGGCTACACACGTGGTTGATTCATTTTAATTAAGTTAAGTGTCAAGTTCTCTACAACCGGACATTAACAAATTCCCATTTGCCCATAACCGCGGGCATAACTTTCGAAAATTCAAAACCCTGCAGGGTTGTCCCAACTTAGCCCATCACAAGCTCCCACGGTCAACAAAGGATATTCCTTCTCCCAGGATGACCCGATCAGACTTGGAATCCCAGTTACAAGACATTTCGATAATGGTAAAACAAAACCAGCAATACCACCCGTTGTGCCGACAAATCTCGATAGGAGCTGCACATATCTCGTTCTCAGGGCACACCTGTCGTGGAATTGTCACGACAGATGTCCTAGAGCAAAGACTTAGTCATAGGGCAATCGCACTAGGAAGCTTAAAGGGGTTAATCGGGACAAAGGACATGAGAGAGTTTTATACTAGTTCGGCCCCTTATGATGAAAGTAAATGCCTACGTCTAGTTGGGATTGCTATTGCTGAGGTTTCGATCACCAAGAGGCTCAACTCCCTGGCTTGGTTATAGACTTGTTGTTTCTTGCCTTAAGCCGCCACCGGGTCGCCCCCTTATATACATGGGTTGACGCCTGGTGGCCTACAGAATCCCGGCCAGCTTATAAACGTGTCCGGCTCTTCCTTCACATGCCTTTCTTTACAAGTCTTTCCTTACATGTGGCGGTTCATAATATCAGGCCTTAAACCGCCTTCAGGCCTTTGGGCCTTCTATAAGTCTTAATAAACTACAATCTTGAAAGTTTACTGGGCTTCTTGCGTGACCCGCCATTGAGGCTGACCCGGCCCCTCCTGGGCGGGTCTCAACTGATAGTAGTATCCCCAACATTAGGCCCCAGGTTGACTTTGAACTTTGTTCTATGTCAATCTTCCATACTTAGCAAAAAAATCCATCTTCTTATCTTTACCGAAATTTCCTTGTAACCCGCCGTGACGTCATCTCTTGGAAACGCAAAAAAACTTTCATGACGTCATCCTCCAATGGATCTTTTATCTTTAATGTTTCCCGAGAATCGAGGCTGTATAGCTGGATAACCATTTATTCGGCTCTTCCTTGATCTTCGCGCCTGTCTGTTCACCTTTTCCCTTATAAATAGGCTCGCCCCGGCCTTCCTCATTCTTCTCTCTCTTTCCATCTTCTTCCTCTCGCGACCCTACTACTGCTCGAGCTTCGCCGCCGCCGTGCTCCTCCTCCTTCTCCGTCAACCTTGGCCGCTGCATCAACCCGAGTTGGTTCAGAGAAACGATGGCAACCTCCGCAAAAGATCTGTAGTTGTAAGTTCTCACTTTCCTGCTCCTCAGATCCATGTTTAGGGTTTCTACGTGTTCTTCGCAGTTTGTCATAGCTTCTTCGTAGTTCTTCCACTGCCTCCTCTTTTTGATCCAAAAGAGATGTATGTTCATGCAGTAGTTGTTTGGTGCCTCCTTTTGATACTAGCAGACTCCTTTTTCTGGTACAAGAGCTATATTTAGATCTGATGAACTCATCTAGGCTGTATTTTTAGGTCTAGAATTTTTTTCATTTTGAACATCCATTTGATCTGAAATAATATCAAGCATTTTGGGAAACTTGTTTTGTCCCAACACTTAGCTGAATCCGCTTTCTGAAAGAATCTATAGTCATGGCGGTTTACCGCACCGACTTTCTTTTCCTTATATGTCATTAGCCCTTAGTTAAGCCGCCATTACTTGTTTTGCATCTTCATCCCTTAACTGTTAATCTCACTGTTAAACTGAACCAGCACGTTGCTTTTCTTTTCAGTTCCTTGCACATCATGCCGTCTAAAGCGCCAACCATCTGTAACTGGGTTCCCTCAACCATAACTGAGGAATGTTTAAAAGAGTTCTTCATCATAGGATTTCTGCCAGCAAAAACCGTCATGTCTTACCATGCCCCTGACCCGGAAGAAGAACGGCCCAATCCGAGAGATGGTGAGGTGATCGTTTTTACTGACCACATGAACCGTGGCTTCTCACCGCCTAGCTCAAAGATCTTCAGAGAGGTCCTCCATTTTTTCAAGCTCCATCCTCAAGATATCGGGCCTAATTCCATATCTAAAATTTGTAACTTCCAAGTACTCTGTGAAGTATATCTTCAACAAGAGCCGACCATGGAGTTATTTAGAGAATACTTTTATCTGAACCGGCAGAATGAGTGCACCAACGACCTTAGTCTAGAGCTTGGAGGCATATCAATTCAGTGCTGGCAGGGTGCCGTCTTCCCCCTTATTGTCTTACTAAGTCACCCAAAGGATTGGAACCAGACTTGGTTCTACTGCCAGGACACTTCACCAGCAAACGAGAAGCCCCCGCCGGGTTACCGCCCCGATCGTCTTGACTCCATGTTCGTGCTTCCTGATAAGCTGACTGTCGCTGAACGCAAGAGGTTGATACCATCCATCAAAAGGATCAACGCTCTGTTGGGGAACGGGTTAACTAGAGTTGATCTGACCCGCTGCTGGATCTCATGGCGGGTCATCCCTTTGAGCCGCCGGTCCAAGCTGATGTATGAATATGGTGGAGGCCCGGATGATTCTCTTTGTCACAGCCCCGTTCAATTGACAGAAGAAGATATTGTGTCAATGTCAACTCTTCTGGTGAATGGCAAATATGAAGATTGCAGTGTCGTTGGGTTAAACCCCTTCTGCCAGCTTAACCCGGTTCCAGAAGTAAGGAGATGTCATTACTTCTCCCTTTTGTATTTTTCCAGCCGTATTGTTTTAGTACTTGCCTGACTCTTTACCTTGTTTTTACCTGTCTGCAGGCCAATTCTAACTTCTGGAAAGTTAAGTATGACCACAAGGCGGCCAAGAAAGCGAAAGCCGCCGCCATAAAGGCCAAGAAACGACCCGGAGGTCAAAAAAGAAGAAAAAAAATACTGCTGAAGACTTGATGAAGCTTGATGATACATCTGACTCAGAGGTAGCCCTTGATTCCCTTGGCCAATTTTTAACAATCTTACTGACACTGATTATTATCAGGATGACACTTGGGCTAGTCAGACTGGGGAAGCAGAGGTAACAATCATTTCCTCTGACTCAGAGCCCTTGCCAAGATAAAAAGTTTGACAACTGATCCGTAAAGTAAGGTTTTATAACCCTTTAGCTCACTTGAATCCCAACTTTCGTTTGAAAAAGCAACAACATGAAAGCCGCCGTCAAGCTCGGACTGAAGATGAGCCAGCTGTCGTTCTTCAACAAACTCCTCAGAAACGTCTGCATGAGGTTTACCTCTTTCTGTCTTTAACTCTATTTAATGGATCCTTCCCTTTGTATTTCTTTTAACTCTATTTTATCCTTTCAGGAGGTGTCTCGCTCGTCTGGCGACTCATCGCAGATGCAATTCCCGTCTTTAAAGACTGCCCCGGGTAATCAGAAATCCTCCTTTCTTTCGGGTTGTTCAATTGTATCTTTGTACTGACAGCCCTGCAACATCTCTCTTAGTGGCCAAGCTAAATCCAAGAAAGCAAAGGCAGCTAAGCCGGCAGAAGACCCGCCGGTGCTGGTATCTGACCCGGCCAGGCCATCTTCTCCATTAACTGACACTCCAGAAGACCCGCCTGTTGACACCGAAGCAAATCCTCCTGAGCCGTCATTTGACTATACCACTGTGAATCCTTCCACAACCGAACCATCAAGCTCAGCCAATCCGCCATCTCCGTCTGCACAAGATGTTCAGATTACCGGGAGCTGCTTTATTGAACCGGGGAACCCAACCGTGCTGGCTCGGTGTACAGCAAAACAAGAGGCTTTGGAGAGACAGAAAGTTTGCTTTGACGTTGCCAACTATGACCATCTAAATGCCAATGATATCTTATCCGGCTATCTTAGCCATTTACACTCCAGTCGCGATTCTGAGATTGAAATGGTCAAGCAGCTACAGTTAAAATACAAGGTACGCTCTTCCGGCTTATCTATATTCCTTCAGCCCACAAGTCTTCGTATTATGAGAGAAATGGAATGATCTGTAGACTTTATAATATAGGCTAAGACCTTTACCTTTGAAATTTTCCTTGAATCCAATAGAACAAAGCTTCACCTGTAGTCCCCAAGGGCCGGTTCTTTTTGATCATAAATGAGCCGGTACTTTAAATTGATTTGTACCGTTTTGAAAGAAACTTAATACTACGGCTAAACCTTCAGAACCTTGCTGAATTGCATACATTAGTCCCCAAGTGCCAATTGCTATTACTTTGTAAAGTACTTGGGACTTAAAATATGTATTTAGATTCATAAAAATTTGTTTTGGCATACATTAGCCCCCAAGTGTCAAGTAGTTTGTTTCTAAAGTACTTGAGACTTGAATCTTGACTTTTAAACTTGAAACCAAATCTTGACTCATCTGAATGTTTTGCAGAATGCCTTATCTGAATTGAACTCGCAATTGACTGATCATGCAACTTGCAATACATTGGTCCTTGGATTAATTGATGGCTTGACATGGTGATCAAGAATTCTAATGCAATTATTTTCCAGCAACAAATCAAATATTTGATCACACATGCTTGAATTGAAGGTATACTTCTTGTTTTCTAGTCGATCTTGGTCTACGAACGGCTTTGGAGGTAAGCAAACGAATGGTTTAGATTTGGAATCTCCCCCATTAGGCTACGCATTGTGTTTTTCACTCCATCTCTGACATCTTTGGATAAGATATTATATTAGCATCGGATTTCTCAAAAGAATTTAACCTTCTCTTTAAATTTCTGAAACGAAAATAGTTAGAACACATGTGTCTCAATTGAGACCAAGTGCAAGCCAAGTATGAAACAAACAAAGCTAACCACTTAGATATAAGTTTTAAGTAAAGAAATGGGGAAACCTTTGGCTGCAATAATAAGTCACTATCGGTCTTTATAAATGGCACAATAGGTTGACTGATATATTCTATAACAATTTTATTGCTAACAAGTAAATTACCCTTCTTCATTGGTGTTTCAAAATTACTTATGAGGTTTTTTCTAATAGATGCATCAACAATAGAGTTGTGACCAAACCTGAAAGCAGGTAAATTACTTGATAGACATACCTCTTAAAATATGTTGGGAGAGCATGATGGTGGTGTGAGTTGAATAATATCTTGCTCCGTCTTTGGATGGATTCCCAACGCTTTTTCATCACCTTTTTACTGATTATGTGCATCATTACTTTGAAGATCATTGTCAACCGAACATTGTTCGATTAGTTGTTCTTATCTGTGAGGCTTGTCAATTTTTGTGGCACGAAACTCATAGGGCAGCAAGTAGGTTTCATTAACTTCAGAAAAATCAAGCATGGTCGTTTTTCTATGCTTTCCATGCCCTTTCTCAATAATGCTTGCCTCTTTGGATTTGATGGACTCAGAATATAGGACAATTCCATTTCTGCCCCTAATTGGAACCCACTACTCAAATTTGCCCCTAATTTCAATGTGTTCTCAAATTCGCCCCTCTACCGTTAGTTTCCCTTATAGAAATGCCCTTCTGCGTCGTTACCGTCCGGTCAAACAACTTTGACTATCTCCAAAAATAGCAAAAAAAACTGAAATTTTGTGGGATCGAAGGTACTCAGGTGCGCAATGTGTGTGCATATTTTCCTACTGTTTGGGCATTCTAGGATCTCGTGACAAAGGAAAAACAATAAATATGTATGCCTATGAACAGTAAATTCAAAAAATGTAACATCCTAATTTTCAATTTGGATGTTATACATAGATCATCATGCATATCATATTTTTATTTGGATTTGGTTGTGGTCTTAGAAATCTTAAGCAAATCAAGGACCCAAGGAGAGAGTTGGAGGTTTCACAAATTTTCCTATTTGAATTTATTTTCAAATTTGAAAAGAGGATCAATTTGATATTTATATTTTTCCCTCCAATAATTTCCAACAACAAAAATAAATGAGAGAAGATAAAATGACTTCTTCAAGAGAAGAGGAATATTGGAGAAGAAATTTTAAAATCAAATTAATATTTTATTCTTATTTTATTTGCGATTTTATTTGAATTAGATAAAAACATGTGTTTTTGGAAATTGTATTTTAGTCTAGAAAAATGTTCATCTTGTCCTAAATATTTAGTTTGGACGGAGAAAATTGTTTCTGGTATTTTTAGAATTTTTTTAAATTTTATTAAGAATTTTCTTATATGGCGAAATTTATTTTAAAAAATGTTTCTGGGCTGGCCCAGCAGGCCGCCACCGCCTCCCTGCTCCCCGCCGCCGTGCCACTGCGCACTTCGGAGGAGTCCGAGCGCGCCCCGCCACCACTGCCTGACCCCTCCTCCAAGTCGGACGCCACCGCCGCCCCGGTCTTTAAAAGCCGCCACCCACCCTCTCGACCTTCACACACCACCGCCGCAGCCCCGCGCCATGTCGCCGCCCGTCGTCGCTGCCGCTAGTCGCCGCCGCCATCCCGCGCTGCACCACCGCCTCGCCATCGCCACGCCGTCGTCGCCCCACCACCGGAGCCGCCGGATCTCGCCACCGGTCGCCGGATTTCTGCCGCCGGTTTTCTCTGGTTAAACGGTATAAAACCGTTTGGTTTTTCTCGGTTTATTTCTTTTAGATCGGTTTTTCGTTTTAGTTTTAGTTTATTTAGCGAATGTTCACCGATTAAATCATTTTAACGAATGGTTTGCGTTCATTAGTCTCTGTTAATGGACGTTCGTCCGATAGATTTTTTCCTTTTAATTTTATTTTTCGGCCAGGGACCTATCCGCGAATACTTTTCTTACAAATTAATCCCTGATCTTCAAACCCTCGTTACTTTTTACTCATTTGTCCAAATCCAGTGAAACCAACGCCAACATCTTCGTCATGTTCCCCTCTATTCATATAATCAACATGAACATGATTTTGAAAATTTAAAATTTGGTTTCAAGCAGATTTGATTTCAAACTTCTTTTGGTCATAGTTTGAGTTTCGTAGCTCCGATTCGATTGATTCTTTTTGCAAATTGAAGCTCTTCACTTGAACTTTTAGGTTGGATCTTTTCATTTGAGCTTTACCTTTGCATCTTATGCTTGAGTGCTTATGTATGCTATTGTTTGTTCATGGTAGAGTTTCTGGAGTGCGAGGCTTGCTACTACGAATCACTAGGGTTTTCTGATCATCAGTAAGGCAAGTAACAGTTTGATCATATCCCTTATTACCCAGTTTTAATGCATTAGTTTCAACCCTCCAAACATTGGATGATTAGGACTAATAACATGTGGGTATTTGGGAAGTAGTAGATGAGGTAGCACCTATTGTCTTATATCAAACCTTGAGTATTTACTATGTATGCTTATACTACTATGCTATGCTCGTAGACGTGGTTTGGTTTGAGAGAATTCATGAAAGATGTGAGAGATTATTGTTAACTAAGGTTTAACTTAAGGTGGCTACTTTAATACACATCTGGGTGGATTGGTTTGTGGGCACCTAGGGAATCCAGTGTTGTCCAAGGAGATTCCGGGGAATCTGTGTGATCATCCTATGGTTCGCCACCCAGGCCCAAAGGGATGATTATGTTATTCATGCTGGAAACTTCTGTGTGTAGCCACAAGCCATTATGGGCTCTAGCATAGTTGAGTATGTTGTCTGACCTCTTTCAGTGGTAGACTAGCAGATGTAGGGGATGTAGGTGGTACGGTCTACCCGTTGTAACGAGCTAAGGCTTCTGAAAGACTGTGTCTTAGTCATCCATTTCTCAAACATCCTGTAGTGCGAGAAATTTAACGGAGGAGATCGAGTCTTGTGGGGAAAAGTGCGCAAACCTCTGCAGAGTGTACAAACTAATCATGGTTAGCCATGTCCCCGGTTATGGACATCTTGAGTATCTGGTGCTTGAATTATTATGTTGATCTCATCACTCTACATAATTAATTTTGTCGGGTTATTAAATTTTAATTGGGATTGAGTTGGGGTTTCCTTCTCAATGTTTTCAACCAACTTTGTAGTTAAATAAAATATATTCCATTGTTGTAGGGAAAAACTAGCTTTATGCAAATGATAACCATAGAGCCTCCACCAGCCATATATGCATGTAGTGATAGCTGTTACTTGTTCATTGCTCTATAGTGTTATCTTGCCACCATATTCCATGTGATGACCTACACAGGCTGTGATACGTCTCCAACGTATATATAATTTTTGATTGTTCCATGCTATTATATTATTTGTTTTGGATGTTTAATGGGCTTTATTATACACTTTTATATTATTTTTGGGACTATCCTACTAAACCAAGGCCCAGTGCAAATTGTTGTTTTTTGCCTATTTCAGTGTTTCGCAGAAAAGGAATATCAAACGGAATCCAAACGGAATGAAACCTTCGGGAGAGTTATTTTTGGAACAAGCATGATCCAGGGGACTTGGAGTAGACGTCAAGGAAGAAACGAGGCGGCCACGAGGCAGGGAGGCGCGCCTGCCCCCTGGGCGCGCCCCACCCTCGTGGGCCCCTCGCAGCTCCACTGACCTACTTCTTCCTCCTATATATATATATATATATATATATATATATATCCATATACCCCGAAAACATCCAGGAGCACCACGAAACCCTATTTCCACCACCGCAACCTTATGTACCCAAGATATCCCATCTTGGGGCCTTTTCCGGAGCTCCGTCGAAGGGGGAATCTATCACGAAGGGCTTCTACATCAACACCATAGCCTATCCGATGATGTGTGAGTAGTTTACCACAGACCTTCGGGTCCATAGTTATTAGCTAGATGGCTTCTTCTCTCTCTTTGGATCTCAATACAATGTTCTCCTCGATCTTCTTGGAGACCTATTCGATGTAGTTCTTTTTGTGGTGTGTTCGTCGAGATCTGATGAATTGTGGATTTATGATCAAGTTTATCTATGAACAATATTTGATTCTTCTTTGAAATCTTTTATGTATGATTGGTTATCTTTGCAAGTCTCTTTGAATTATCAGTTTGGTTTGGCCTACTAGATTGATCTTTCTTGCAATGGGAGAAGTGCTTAGCTTTGTGTTAAATCTTGCGGTGTCCTTTCCCAGTGACAGGAGGGGCAGCAAGGCACGTATTCTATTGTTGCCATCGAGGATAAAAATATGGGGTTTATATCATATTGCTTGAGTTTATCCCTCTACATCATGTCATCTTGCCTAATGCATTACTATGTTCTTGTGAACTTAATACTCTAGATGCATGCTGGATAGCGGTTGATGTGTGGAGTAATAGTAGTAGATGCAGAATCGTTTCGGTCTACTTGTTGTGGACGTGATGCCTATATACGTGATCATGCCTAGATATTCTCATAATTATGCACTTTTCTATCAATTGCTCGACAGTAATTTGTTCACCCACCGTAATACTTATGCTATCTTGAGAGAAGCCACTAGTGAAACCTATGGCCCCCGGGTCTATCTTTTATCATATAAGTTTCCAATCTATTTTACTTTGCAATCTTTACTTTCAATCTATATCATAAAAATACCAAAAATATTTATCTTATTATCTCTATCAGATCTCACTCTCGTAAGTGAATGTGAAGGGATTGACAACCCCTTTATCGCGTTGGTTGCAAGGTTCTTATTTGTTTGTGCAGGTACGAGGGACTTGCGTGTAGTCTCCTACTGGATTGATACCTTGGTTCTCAAAAACTGAGGGAAATACTTACACTACTTTGCTGCATCACCCTTTCCTCTTCAAGGGAAAACCAACACAGTGCTCAAGAGGTAGCAGGCTGCAACGTATTATGTTGCAGAGTTTTCAGACGAAGAGTAAGGTGCACTAGGTCGTTGTCATGCACTCAATTTTGCCGTGGAGTTGGATGGACTCTACTACCTTCGAAGCTTCCGCTGTTATCTTATTTAGACGTTCTTTAGCCATATTATTGTAATAAGTTCTCTTTTGAGACATTCGATGTAATAAGCGTGTGATTGAACTCTATTATAAATCCTCGAGTACTGTGTGTGTCAGCAATACCGATCAGGGATGACACTTAAGCACAGAGACTTGATCGTCTAAGGTCGAGTCGCTACAAGATGGTATCAAAGCACACGCTGACTGTAGGACGCAACCACTAGGATGAGCCACATGATACTCTCGTCTACTCTTTTCTGACTCTTCTCCATTTTCTACTCTATAGATGGCAGATCCAAGGAACAAGTTTGCTCAACTGGATGACGACACCCCTTTCGGACGACACTTGAAGGAAGCCACTAGGTACCTAAGCATTGGAATACCAAGCTTTACCGGGACCTACACCGCCACTCTATTGAAGAAGAGCACTGGATGATTCAAGTACATGTTCCAGGAAGGACATTCACTCCAGTTATTGAGCCCATAGAGTTTTCCTTTGACGCACCATCCTGGTGTCTAGGAAAGAGCATGGCTACCCACATCGCCATGGGACACATTGGCGAGGTATACCACAAGGATCTTAAGGACACCATCTACCAGATATGTGGACGCCGAGATGAGCAATGGGAGATGATTTGCACCAGGAAGGATAGATCCATTGCAGCCTACATCCTGGAGTTAAATCAGCACATCCATCGGCAGGAGAACCAGATGTGCGCCAGCATGATAGACATGAAGAAAGTGATGACCAAGAATGTGGAGCTAGAAGAGGAACTCAAGTCTACACGCGATAGATATGAAGAGGAAATTGTTGTACTATTGGAGAAGAATGAAGACCTGAAGAAGAAGTTAGGAGTATTCATGGGAGATCCTGTGCCAGAAGAGGACAATCATCCTGAAGACTACATCATAATCGACAGCACCGACTCAGACCCCGATAGTGATGATGATTATGAAAAGAAGCTGGAGTAGATATCATGGAGTCTTCCACCGATAGAAATTTCTAGTTGACCACCATATTACCATTAGTATTCCCCCATGTATATAGTTCTGAGCATTTTGTAACGATAGCTTAGATCTATTGTAAGATCTTGTTTGAATTGAGTGGTGTGAAACAAATGTGTTTGTCTCATCTGCATATGGGTAGTGAATTTCTCCTTAGACCTCACACTATTCTATTCTCACCCCTCTAAACCTATCAGATGCCTTCGAGATGTGACCCCAGATTTGTCTTCCCACCGGAGCTCACTCAGTTGATCCAACAGCAGAATGCCTTGATGAAGTTACTAGTCCAGAACCAAGGCAACAACAACAAAAATCCACCGCCAGCACCTCCAATTGACAACTTAGCCCGTTTTCTAAGGTTGAATCCGCCAGTGTTCTCTAGTAGCACCGAGCCGATTGTTGCTGATGACTGGCTCCGCAAGATTGGAAGGGAGCTAACCACCGCAGGTTGCACAGATGCTAAGAAGGTGCGCTTTGCCGCACAACAACTTGATGGACCCGCAGCCTCATGGTGGGAAAATTATACAGCCACTTTCCCCATGGGTAATGTCACTTGGGATCAGTTTCAGCAAGCTTCCCGCACATCACATGTCTCAGCTAGAGCTATGAGTATGTAGAAGTGCGAGTTTTGCAACTTACACCAAGGAAATCGTACTGTGGCATAGTACGTGGATGAGTTTAGTAAGTTAGCTCGTTATGCCCCAGATGTGTGGCCACAGATGCCGTGAAGCAGGAGAAGTTTATGGAAGGGCTAAATGATGAGCTGAGTATGCAGTTGATGGTGGAAACATTCACTAACTACCAGGAGTTGGTAGACATGGCTCTTATGATAGAAGGAAAGCAACAGCAGATAGAAAGCCGCAAAAGGAAGTATGGACAGGGGAAGTACAACTCTAGAGCTCAGCAGAAGCCTCGCTTTACCCCAAACTCGGGAGGACATACCCATCATAACCATGGAGGCCACACTCACAATGGAGGAAGTTCGCATAACCACAATGGCCCTAAGAATGGAAATGGGAATGGAGGAAGCAGCGGCCAGAACCGTTCCAAACCAGCAACACCCGCTAAGAAGGACCTGAGTCATGCAACCTGTTACAAGTGCAAGAAGACTGGACATTACGCCAATGATTGTTCTGAGTTGAAGAATGGGAATAGAAATGGAAGCTATGGAAAGAAGCCCAATCCGTTCACCAGAGGTCAGGTGAACCACATCAACATGGAGGAAGTTGAAAAGCAGCCTGACAGAGTGATTGGTATGTTTTTGATTAAGTCATTTACCGCTCTCTTTCTTTTTGACACTGGTGCATTGCACTGATACATATCAAGGGGATTTTTGGACAAGTTTAAATTGCCAACCTTAGCCGTTAGATCACCCATATTATTAAGATCGCCAGGAGAAGAGTAGATGGCTAGCCGATGGTGTGATCGGTTGCCATTAGCCATTGGTAGCCATGTTTTCCCCTCAGATCTAATAATTTTAGAGTCACAAGGATTGGATATAATACTAGGCATGGATTGGCTATCGAAGTATGGAGGAAACACCGATTGTGCTAGTAAGACAATTTTACTCACCACCTCTGAGGGAAAGAGGATCAAGTATGTATCTAGGCATGCGCCAAGGAGGACCCAAGTAAATTCCCTCTCGGGAGTTGTTCAGGAAGAAGTGCCTATTGTGAAGGATTATCCTGATGTATTTCCAAAGGAATTACCAGGCATGCCACCAGATCGAGATATAGAATTTTTTATAGAGTTGTTGCCAGGCACCGGACCAATATCGAAGAGACCGTATCGGATGCCCGCAAATGATCTGGAGGAAATTAAGAAGCAGATTAAGGAATTATTGGAGAAAGGTTATATTCGACCAAGTTCATCACCGTGGGGAGCCCCAGTGCTCTTAGTTGAGAAGAATGATTGATCTTTGAGAATGGTTGTTGACTATCATGCATTGAATGAGGTGACGATCAAGAACAAGTACCCACTATCGATGATCAATGATTTGTTTGACCAGCTGCAGGGAGCTATAGTATTATCCAAGATCGATCTTCGATTAGGATACCACCAGCTGGAGATCCGAGAATAGGATATACCTAAAACAGCTTTTACCACAAGGTATGGGCTATATGAGTACACGCTCATGTCTTTTGGATTGACTAATGCCCCTGCCTATTTTATGAGTATGATGAATAAGGTGTTCCTGGAGTTCTTGGATAAGTTTTTTGTGGTGTTCGTTAATGACATATTGGTGTACTCGAAGAATGAAGAGGAACACAAGGAACACTTGCGCTTAGTTCTCGAGAAGCTCAGAGAACATCAGCTATATGCCAAGTTCAGCAAGTGTGAATTTTGGTTGAAAGAAGTTGGATTTCTTGGACATGTTATATCAGGAGAAGGTATAGCAGTAGACCCCACCAAGGTTTAGTCTGTCACTGAGTGGTTGGCACCCACCTCAGTTGGATAGATCCACAGTTTTCTGGGACTCGCAAGATACTATAGGAGGTTCATTGAGAATTTTTCCAAGATTGCGAAGCCCATGACAGAGTTGTGGAAGAAGGACACCAAGTTCAAATGAACCGAGGAATGTGAGGCTAGTTTTCAAGAGTTTAAGAAACGTTTAGTTACAGCCCTAGTGCTAATTCTTACAGATATACGCAAGGATTTCCAAGTTTATTGCGATGCTTCTCGCTTGGGACTTGGAGGTGTACTTATGCAAGACGGAAGAGTTGTTTCATATGCCTCACGTCAGCTTCGACCTCATGAGTTGAATTATGCCACGCATGATTTGGAGTTAGCAGCCGTAGTGCATGCGCTCAAGACCTGGAGACATTTTCTTATTGGAAACCGTTGTGATGTATACACGGATCACAAGAGTTTGAAGTATATTTTCACGGAGAAGGAGTTGAATCTCAGGCAGAGGAGATGGTTGGAGCTAATAATGGATTATGATATGAAACTACATTATCATCGAGGAAAGGCCAATGCTAATAAAGGATTATCATCTGAGCATTTTGTAAGGATAGCTTAGATCGATTGTAAGATCTTGTTTGAATTGAGTGGTGTGAAACGAATGTGTTTGTCTCATGTTCATATGGGTAGTGAATTTCTCCTTAGACCTCACTCTATTCTGCTCTCACCCCTATAAACCTATCAGATG
Organism: Triticum urartu; assembly: GCF_003073215.2. Lineage (NCBI taxonomy): Eukaryota > Viridiplantae > Streptophyta > Magnoliopsida > Poales > Poaceae > Triticum > Triticum urartu. The sequence continues at coordinate 419,931,732 of NC_053023.1, read as the reverse complement.
CCTCCGAGATGTGACCCCAGATTTGTCTTCCCACCGGAGCGCACTCAGTTGATCCAACAGCAGAATGCCTTGATGCAGTTGCTAGTCTAGAACCAAGGCAACAACAACAGCAATCCACCGCCACCACCTCCAGTTGACAACTTAGCCCGTTTTCTAAGGTTGAATCCACCAGTGTTCTCTAGTAGCACTGAGCCGATTGTTGCTGATGACTGGCTCCGCAAGATTGGAAGGGAGGTAACCACCACAGGTTGCACAGATGCTGAGAAGGTGCACTTTGACGCACATCAACTAGATGGACCCGCAGCCTCATGGTGGGAAACTTATACAGCCACTTTCCCCGTGGGTAATGTCACTTGGGATCAGTTTTAGCAAGCTTCCCACACAGCACATGTCAAAGCTGGAGCTATGAGTATGAAGAAGCGCTTGTTTCGCAACTTACGCCAAGAAAATCGTACTGTGGCACAGTGAGTGGATGAGTTTAGTAAGTTAGCTCGTTATGCCCCAGATGTGTGGCCATAGATGCCACGAAGCAGGAGAAGTTTATGGAAGGGCTGAATGATGAGCTAAGTATGCAGTTGATGGTGGAAACATTCACTAACTACCAGGAGTTGGTAGACATGGCTCTTATGATAGAAGGAAAGCAACAACAGATAGAAAGCCACAAAAGGAAGTATGGACAGGGGAAGTACAACTCTAGAGCTCAGCAGAAGCCTCGCTTTACCCCAAACTCGGGAGGACATACCCATCATAACCATGGAGGCCACACTCACAATGGAGGAAGTTCGCATAACCACAATGGCCCTAAGAATGGAAATGGGAATGGAGGAAGCAGCGGCCAGAACCGTTCCAAACCAGCAACACCCGCTAAGAAGGACCTGAGTCATGCCACCTATTACAAGTGCAGGAAGACTGGACATTACGCCAATGATTGTTTTGAGTTGAAGAATGGGAATGGAAATGGAAGCTCTGGAAAGAAGCCCAATCCCTTCACCAGAGGTCGGGTGAACCACATCAACGTGGAGGAAGTTGAAGAGCAGCCTGACACAGTGATTGGTAAGTTTTTGATTAAGTCATTTACCGCTCTCATTCTTTTTGACACCGGTGTATCGCACTCATACATATCAAGGGGATTTGTGGACAAGTTTAAATTGCCAATCTTAGCCCTTAGGTCACCCATGTTAGTAAGATCGCCAGGAGAAGAGTATATGGCCAGTCGATGGTGTGATCGGTTGCCATTAGCCATTGGTAGCCATGTTTTCCCCTAATATCTAATAATTTTGGAGTCACAAGGATTGGATATAATACTAGGCATGGATTGGCTATTAAAGTATGGAGGAAACATCGATTGTGTTAGTAAGACAATTTTACTCACCACCTTTGAGGGAAAGAGGATCGAGTATGTATCTAGGCATGCGCCAAGGAGGACCCAAGTAAATTCCCTCTTGGGAGTTGTTCAGGAAAGAAGTGCATGTTGTGAAGGATTATCCTGATGTATTTCCAGAGGAATTACCAGGCATGCCACCAGATCGAGACATAGAATTTTTTATAGAGTTGTTGCCAGGCACCGGACCAATATCGAAGAGACCGTACCGGATGCCCGCAAATGATCTGGAGGAAATTAAGAAGTAGATTAAGGAATTATTGGGGAAAGGTTATATTCGACCAAGTTCATCACTGTGGGGAGCCCCAGTGCTCTTAGTTGAGAAGAAGGATGGATCTTTGAGAATGGTTGTTGACTATCGTGAATTGAATGAGGTGACGATCAAGAATAAGTACCCACTACCGATGATCAATGATTTGTTTGACCGACTGTAGGGAGCTAAAGTATTATCCAGGATCGATCTTCGATCAAGATACCACCAGCTAGAGATCCGGGAACAGGATATACCTAAAACAGCTTTTACCACAAGGTATGGGCTATATGAGTACACGGTCATGTCTTTTGGATTGACTAACGCCCTTGCCTATTTTATGAGTATGATGAATAAGGTGTTCCTGGAGTTCTTGGATAAGTTTGTTGTGGTATTCGTTAATGACATATTGGTGTACTCGAAGAATGAAGAGCAACACAAGGAACATTTGCGCTTAGTTCTCGAGAAACTCAGAGAACATCAGCTATATGCCAAGTTCAGCAAGTGTGAATTTTGGTTGAAAGAAGTTGGATTTCTTGGACATGTTATATCAGGAGAAGGTATAGCAGTAGACCCCACCAAGGTTTAGTCTGTCACTGAGTGGTTGGCACCCACCTCAGTTGGAGAGATCCGCAGTTTTCCGGGACTCGCAAGATACTATAGGAGGTTCATTGAGAATTTTTCCAAGATTGCGAAGCCCATGACAGAGTTGTGGAAGAAGGACACCAAGTTCAAATGAACTGAGGAATGTGAGGCTAGTTTTCAAGAGTTTAAGAAACGTTTAGTTACAGCCCTAGTGCTAATTCTTCCAGATATACACAAGGATTTCCAAGTTTATTGCGACGCTTCTCGCTTGGGACTTGGAGGTGTACTTATGCAAGACGGAAGAGTTGTTTCATATGCCTCACGTCAGCTTCGACCTCATGAGTTGAATTATGCCACGCATGATTTGGAGTTAGCAGCCGTAGTGCATGCGCTCAAGACCTGGAGACATTTTCTTATTGGAAACCGTTGTGATGTATACGCGGATCACAAGAGTTTGAAGTATATTTTCACGCAGAAGGAGTTGAATCTCAGGCAGAGGAGATGGTTGGAGCTAATAAAGGATTATGATATGAAACTACATTATCATCCAGGAAAGGCTAATGTTGTAGCAGAAGCTTTCAGCCGCAAGAGTTATGTCAATACCCTCGTAACCAGAGGATTACCGCAGGAGTTAGCCGACGATCTCAAGGAACTTCGTTTGGAGATAGTTCCAACAGGTTTTGTTGCAGCAATGGAGGTTCAGTCTACATTATTGGGAAGGACTCGAGAAGCTCATAAGGATGATAAGGAAATTGCTGAGATAAAGGAGAAGATGAGCAAAGGAGGTTTTCGTGAAGACGGGCACGAAAATTTATGGTTTGAGGATCGTATTTATGTGCCTAATGACCAAGAGATCAGGAGGTTAATGTTTCAGGAAGCTCATGACTCACCATACTCGATTCACCCCGGAAACACCAAGATGTATTTGGATTTGAAGGAACATTTCTGGTGGAAAGGTATGAAGAAGGATATTGCCGAGTATGTAGCAGTATGTGATGTATGTGAGAGAGTTAATGCAGAATACTAGAAGCCAGTCGGATTATTATAGCCTATGTCGATACCCGAATGTAAGTGGGATAAACTTGGTATGGACTTTATCACCGGATTACCCAGGACAGGATTAGGATATGACTCCATCTGGGTAGTAGTTGATCGCTTGACCAATGTGGCTCACTTTATACCTGTGAAAACCACTTATACGAGTGCGAAGTTGGCCAAGATTGTTGGGGAACGCAGTAATTTCAAAAAAATTCTATGCACACACAGGATCATGGTGATGCATAGCAACACACTACTAGGGAAAAGGCTAGCAGCAGCGCGGGTTTTGTGCTCACTAGTAGCGCGGGTAGGCGCGCTACTAATAAGGCGCTACAGCTATTGCTTAGCAGTAACGCGTGCCCGCACGCGCTACTGCTAGGGCAAATAGCTGCAGCGTTTGTTCACTCCCGCGCTACTGCTAATGTAACTACTGGCAGCGTGTTTTCTCGCCATCGCTACTAGTATTCTTTTTTTATTTTTTTATTTTTAGTGTATTTATGCGCCATAGGACAAATATTGGTATAATACCAGTTATGAGGTTTACATCATTATGTCCATAACAGTGTGTCCAATGAAGGTGGATTAGGTTCAAGTGGAGATAATATGTGGTGCATGTCAAAAGTATACTACTAATCCAAACTTGATCTAGTTTGGACTAGTAGTACTTTCGATGTGCACCACATGTTGCCTCCACTTGAATCTAATCCGCCAGCACAAGCTATTTAATCATCTTCATAGTCATTACCACCAACAGTATTTATTTAATCACCACTAACACTAGCTAATAATAATCATCATAGTCATTACCACCAACACTAGCTATTTTGTCATCATAGTAATAGTGTAGCACATCATCATCCTCAAACTCATTTCTAGCTAGCTAATCACTCGTGCTGCTCTCTCTTAGGTAAAATAACATAAAACATGTGTAGCTCTCCTCCTTGATCAAGTTGGAGCATGCAGATGAACCTGTCTCCTAATCGTGGGTAGCGCATCTCTTTGCTGCCCCCTAGTACTTCTCTGCGCTTCTCCATCACACATTTGGTCCAGTCTTGCACTATTAAGCATCCGTCGCTAATCTTGATTGCACTAAAGTAATATGTAGGATATCTTGGCCATAAGCTAATAATACTCATGGTACCTTTAGTCTCGATCCCATAAGGCACAACATTCATCGGGAGTCCCTGATGAAGAACATCGTATGGTAACATACTTAGCAATGAAGTTTAGCTTCAAAAATAATGTATGGAAAAGATGCACTCAGGACAAATAGTAAAAATCTTTCCATCCTTCCTAAATAGATGTGACCATAGTTCATTAAAACACTATTGGTCGCACATTTTCAGTACTAACATTTCTAAATGCAGGAAGAAAATTTGTCTTGACAGTATCAAGATCCTGAAGCCATGAAACAAAATGACTTAGCTCCTCGCAGTTGAGTTCAGCCTCGGGACAGTAGTAGGTCCTGTCTACCAAGCCCTGGACATGTTTGCTTGCACCAAAATAAGCTGACAATACAAATTAGTTGTCAACTATTTTTGAATAAACAATATCAAAGACATAAATATGGTTGAGAAACTTACATAATGGTATAACTGGAGGCGTCTGCACATCGACCCAGATGTCGGTATTACCTTCAATATCATCTTCCGGACGAATATCAAAGGTGATAACCATATCAGGCTCAAATGCATAAGTCTTGTATAGTGCTCGCCATGTTTTGCATCCAAAACAGGTGTAGTCGTCTGAATTTTATAATTTTGCGTGGAAAATATAACCATGATCGGTCTTCAAGTAAACTTTCTTTACCACCATAGTATGACTGAAACCTATCTTATCCAATACAAAAACTCTTGCATGGCAGGGGATACGCTAGTACAATAGTAAAAAAAATAAGTTGAAGCAAATGAAGCAGATGCCATGCTTAATTACAAAAAAAGACTTGTCGTTGTGACTTACTGTGTCCACTTCGAAGTTCTTGTCCAGCTTGATGCTGAAGCGCCTATCATCATCTAGGAAGATTCCGTCGCACAGGCCGCGCTCGTCTTCGCGGTATTTGCAAATACCAAAATCATTTTCGTCATCAGACATTTCCTATGTTCATAGTTAAAACATTAATTGAAAATTTATCGAAGACAACTACCAGGATACTCAACACACAAATCCGGGGCACTCGATATTTCCTACATATTCTGGCACAAGTCATGCCAAAATTCACGGAAAAATCCGGCATGACCTTTGCTAAAATAGGACATATTGAGCGTCTGAAATTTGCCGGAACGGAAATGAATCAACACTCCGGCAAAACATAGGCCACTCGAAGGTGTAACCTGCAAACATGACCGGCCACTTGGATATTGAGAAACACAAGATATACATTTCAAAATATCTTATAGGACTCAAATTAGCATGCATTCAATAAGCAAAAGTAAATCATCTCATGCGTCCATACATCGTCGAATATTATCACTAATACATCCCAAATAGTGTCATACTGATAACATCACTAATACAACTAGAACCCTAGCACACGACGGGTATCGGCGCGGGCGGTGGACACCCACAGAGAAGGAACCATCACGGGATCATAGCTCCAGTGAGATCCCTGGAGAACCTACTAGGTATTGGAGAACCTGTGCTCCAACGCAAACAAGTAGCGACGAACGTGCGCATCCTCCTCACTAGCACGGTGACGCACCACCCCCACGGAGTCCTCGAGCCTCTGGACCGTCACTGGCCCACACGACCGCCACCAAAGAAGGTTCGGGTCAACGACAGGCTGGCTCCTCACCAACCTGCGCCCCTCGGTAGGTAGCGCCTCCCAGTACCACCCCGGCGGAGCCCAGTCCCGGACATGGCCCATCTGGTCAAGCAGGTGTCGTCCTCCGCCGACTCGACGACGAGGATGCGGGATAGGCATCGTCCACGTCGATGCGAGAAAAATTGCTTTAACTAAAAAAATAGCAACAAGTTCTTACTAACGAGTTCTATTAATTCAATTAGTTCTTACTAAAAATAAACTTACTATAAATAAAAATAAACTAATACCTAATTAGTACCTAGTTCTTACTAACTAATTAGTACCTAGGAACTATTGCCCTAATTACCATATAAGTAATTAACTAACTAGCACTAAAAATAGCCTAGGGTTCATACTAACTAGCACTAAATAGCTAGGGTTCATACTAAGCAGAGAAGAAGGATCGGAAGGGGAGAGTGCTTACAGAGGGCGGGGAGAGAGATGGGGTCGGGGGAGACGGCGGCATCGAGGCGCGGCGAGGCGGGGTCGAGGGAGATGGCGGCGAATCGGGGTCGGGGGAGATGGAGGCGAGGCAGGGTCGGGGGAGACGGCGGCGAGGCGGAGGCGAGGCTGGGTCGGGGGAGACGGCGGCGAGGCGGTGTCGGGGGATAGTAGAGGAGAATTGGGGGAGGAAGCAGAGGAGAGGGAATCAGGCCGTGCAGGGGGTTAGGTGAAAATAGCTTTAACAGTAGCGTGGGGAGGCAAAACGCGCTGCTGCTAAAATCCGTAGTAGTAGCGTTGTTCGTAGAAGGGCGCTACTACTATACCTAGCACGTCGGGAATGGTGTGGCAATTATAGTAGTAGCGCGTTCTGTTCCTGCCGCGCTACTCCTAAGAGGGTAACAGTAGCGCCGTTCTAGCAGACGCGCTACTGCTAAGTAGCAGTAGCGCCTCATTTTAACAAGCGCTACTGGTAACATTTTGTGTATAATGTTTTCCCTATTAGTGACGAGAGGGGAGAGTGTGTCCACGTACCCTCGTAGACGAATGCGGAAGCGTTAGCACAACGCGGTTGATGTAGTCGTATGTCTTCACGATCCGGCCGATCCAAGTACCGAACGCATGGCACCTCCGAGTTCTGCACACGTTCAACTCGATGACGTCCCGCGAGCTCCGATCCAGCAAAGCTTCACAGGAGAGTTTCATCAGCACGACGGCGTGATGACGATGATGATGATGCTACCGACGCAAGGCTTTGCCTAAGCACTGCTAAGATATGATCGAGGTTGATTATGGTGGAGGGGGGCACCGCACATGGCTAAGAGATCAATGATCAATTGTTGTGTCTTTGGGGTGCCCCTGGCCATGTATATAAAGGAGTGGAGCAGGGGGAGAGGGCCGGCCCCTATGGCGCGCCCTGGAGGAGTCCTACTCCCACCGGGAGCAGGATTCCTCCCCTTCCAAGTAGTAGGAGTAGGAGACAAGGAAGGGGAAGAGGGAAGAGAAGGAAGGAGGGGGCGCCGCCCCTCCCCCTAGTCCAATTCGGACTGGTCATTGGGGGGGGCGCGCGGCCTACCTCTCTCTCTCCCCTAAAGCCCAATAAGGCCCATATACTTCTTCCCCCGTATTCCCGTAACTCCTCGGTACTCCGAAAAATACCCGAACAACTCAGAACCTTTCCGATGTCCGAATATAGTCGTCCAATATATCTATCTTTACGTCTCGACCATTTTGGGACTCCTCGTCATGTCCCCGATCTCACCTGGGACTCCGAACTACCTTCGGTACATCAAAACACATAAACTCATAATACAAATCGTCACCGAACGTTAAGCGTGCAGACCCTACGGGTTCGAGAACAATGTAGACATGACCAAGACACGTCTCCGGTCAATAACCAATAGCGGAACCTGGATGCTCATATTGTCTCCCACATATTCTACGAAGATCTTTATCGGTCAAACCGCATAACAACATACGTTGTTCCCTTTGTCATTAGTATGTTACTTGCCCGAGATTTGATCGTCGGTATCTCAATACCTAGTTCAATCTCGTTACTGTCAAGTCTCTTTACTCATTCCGTAATACATCATCCCACAACTAACTCATTAGTTACAATGCTTGCAAGGCTTATAGTGATGTGCATTACCGAGTGGGCCCAGAGATACCTCTCCGACAATCGGAGTGACAAATCCTAATCTTGAAATACGCCAACCCAACAAGAACCTTCGGAGACACCTGTAGAGCACCTTTATAATCACCCAGTTACGTTGTGACGTTTGGTAGCACACAAAGTGTTCCTCTGGTAAACGGGAGTTGCATAATCTCATAGTCACAGGAACATGTATAAGTCATGAAGAAAGCAATAACAACATACTAAACGATCAAGTACTAAGCTAACGGAATGGGTCAAGTCAATCACATCATTCTCCTAATGATGTGATCCCGTTAATCAAATGACAACTCATGTCTATGGTTAGGAAAATAACCATCTTTGATCAATGAGCTAGTCAAGTAGAGGCATACTAGTGACACTTTGTTTGTCTATGTATTCACACATGTACGAAGTTTCCGGTTAATACAATTCTAGCATGAATAATAAACATTTATCATGATATAAGGAAATATAAATAACAGCTTTATTATTGCCTCTAGGTCATATTTCCTTCAGTATCCCACTTGCACTAGAGTCAATAATCTAGTTCACATCGTCATGTGATTTAACATCAATAGTTCACATCTTTATGTGATTAGTTCACATCCCCATGTGACTAACACCCAATGGGTTTACTAGATTCAATAATCTAGTTCACATCGCTATGTGATTTACACCCAAAGAGTGATCATGTTTTGCTTGTGAGAAATTTAGTCAACGGGCCTGCCACATTCAGAGCCGTATGTATTTTCCAAATTTTCTATGTCTACAATGCTTTGCGTAGAGCTACTCTAGCTAATTGCTCCCACTTTCAATATGTATGTAGATCCAGACTTAGAGTCATCTAGATCGATGTCAAAAGCTTGTAACGATGTAACTCTTTACGACGAATTCTTTTATCACCTCCATAACCGAGAAATATTTCCTTAGTCCTCTAAGGATAATTTTGACTGCTGTCCAGTGATCTACTCCTAGATCACTATCGTACTCCTTTGCCAAACTCAGGGCAGGGTATACAATAGGTCTAGTACATAGCATGACATACTTTATAGAACCTATGACTGAGGCATAGGGAATGACTTTTCATTCTCTTTCTATTTTCTGCCGCGATCGGGTTTTGAGTATTTACTCAACTTTACACCTTGCAACACAGGCAAGAACTCCTTCTTTGACTGTTCCATTTTGAACTACTTCAAAATCTTATCAAGGTATGTACTTATTAAAAAAACTTATCAAGCGTCTTGATCTATCTCTATAGATCTTGATGCTCAATGTGTAAGCAGCTTCGTCGAGGTATTTATTTGAAAAACCTTTTTCAAACGCTCCTTTATGCTTTCCAGAAAATTCTACATTATTTCCGATCAACAATATGTCATTCGCATATTCATATCAGAAATGTTGTAGTGCTCCCACTCACTTTCTTGTAAATACAGGCTTCACCACAAGTTTGTATAAAACCATATGCTTCGATCAACTCATCAAAGCGTATATTCTAACTTTGAGATGCTTGCACCAGTCCATAGATGGATCGCTGGAGCTTGCACATTTTGTTAGCACCTTTAGGATCGACAAAACCTTCTGGTTGCATCATATACAACTCTTCTTAAGAAATCCATTAAGGAATGTAGTTTTGACATCCATTTTCCAGATTTCATAAAATGCGGAAATTTGCTAACATGATTCAGACAGACTTAAGCATCGCTACGAGTGATAAAATCTCATCGTAGTCAACACCTTGAACTTTGTCAAAACCTTTCTCGACAAGTCTTTCTTTGTAGATAGCAACACTACTATCAGTGTCCGTCTTCCTCTTGAAGATCCATTTATTTTCTATGGCTTGCCGATCATCGGGCAAGTCAACCAAAGTCCACACTTTGTTCTCATACATGGATCCCATCTCTGATTTCTTAGCCTCAAGCCATTTCGCGGAATCTGGGCTCATCATCGCTTCCTCATAGTTCGTAGGTTTGTCATGGCCAATTAACATGACCTCCAGAACAGGATTACCGTACCACTCTGGTGCGGATCTCACTCTGGTTGACCTACGAGGTTCAGTAGTAACTTGATCTGAAGTTACATGATCATCATCATTAGCTTCCTCACTAATTGGTGTAGGAGTCACAGAAACAGATTTCTGTGATGAACTACTTTCCAATAAGGGACCAGGTACAGTTACCTCATGAAGTTCCACTTTCCTCCCACTCACTTCTTTTGAGAGAAACTCCTTCTCTAGAAAGGATCCATTCTCAGCAACAAATATCTTGCCTTCGGATCTGTGATAGAAGGTGTACCCAACAGTTACTTTTGGGTATCCTATGAAGACGCACTTCTCTGACTTGGGTTTGATCTTATCAAGATGAAACTTTTTCACATAAGCATCGCAACCCCAAACTTTAAGAAACGATAGCTTAGGTTTCTTGCTAAACCACAGTTCATATGTTGTCGTCTCAACGGATTTAGATGGGCCCTTTTCTAATGTGAGTGCAGCTGTCTCTAATGCATAAACCCAAAGCGATAGTGGTAAACCGGTAAGAGACATCATAGATTGCACTATATCAAATAAAGAACGGTTATGACGTTCGGACACACCATTACACTATGGTGTTCCAGGTGGCATGAGTTTGTGAAACTATTCCACATTGTTTTAATTGAAGGCCAAACTCGTAACTCAAATATTCGCCTCTGCGAGCAGATCGTAGAAACTTTATTTTCTTGTTACGATGATTTTCCACTTCACTCTGAATTTTTTTGAACTTTTCAAATGTTTGAGACTGAAGTTTCTTCAAGTAGATATACCCATATCTGCTCAAATCATCTGTGAAGGTCAGAAAAATAACGCTACCCGCCGCGAGCCTCAACACTCATCGGACTGCATACATAGTATGTATTATTTCCAACAAGTCTGTTGCTCGCTCCATTGTTCCAGAGAACGGTGTTTTAGTCATCTTGCCCAAAAGGCATGGTTCGCAAGCATCAAATGATTCATAACCAAGTGTTTCCAAAAGTTCATCTTTATGGAGTTTCTTCATGCGCTTTACACTGATATGACCCAAACGGTAGTGCCACAAATAAGTTGCACTATCATTATCAACTTTGCATCTTTTGGCATCAATATTATGAATATGTGTATCACTACGATCGAGATCCAACAAACTATTTTCATTGGGTTTACGACCATCGAAGGTTTTATTCATGTAAACAGAACAACAATTGTTCTCTGACTTTAAATGAATAACCGTATTGCAATAAACATGATAAAATCATATTCATGCTCAACGCAAACGCCAAATAACATTTATTCAGGTTTAACACTAATCCCGAAAGTATTGGGAGTGTGCGATGATGATCATATCAATCTTGGAACCACTTCCAACACACATCGTCACTTCACCCTCAACTAGTCTATGTTTATTCTGTAACTCCTATTTTGGGTTACTAATTTTTAGCAACCGAACAAGTATCAAATACCCAGGGGCTACTATAAACACTAGTAAGGTACACATCAATAACCTGTATATCAAATATACCCTTGTTCACTTTGCCATCCTTCTTATCCACTAAATATTCAGGGCATTTCTGCTTCTAGTGACCAGTCCCTTTGATGTAGAAGCACTTAGTCTCAGGCTTAGGTCCAAACTTGGGCTTCTTCACTTGAGCATCAACTTGCTTGCCGTTCTTCTTGAAGTTCCCCTTCTTTCCCTTTGTCCTTTTCCTTGAAAATAGTTGTCTTGTCAACCATCAACACTTGATGCTCTTTCTTGATTTCTACATTCATCGATTTCATCATCATGAAAAGCTCGGGAATCGTTTTTGTCATCCCTTGCATACTATAGTACATCATGAAGTTCTACTAACTTGGTGATGGTGACTAGAGAATTCTGTCATTCACTATTTTATCTAGAAGATTAACTCCCACTTGATTCAAGCGATTGTAGTACCCAGACAATCTGAGCACATGCTCGCTGCTTGAGCTATTCTCATCCATATTTTAGCTATAGAACTTGTTGGAGACTTCGTATCTCTCAACTCGAGTATTTGCTTGAAATATTAACCTCAACTCATGGAACATCGCATATGGTCCATGACGTTCAAAACGTCTTTGAAGCCCCGATTCTAAGCCGTTAAGCATGGTGCACTAAACTATCAAGTAGTCATCATATTGAGCTAGCCAAACGTTCATAACGACTGCATCTGCACCTGCAATAGGTCTGTCACCTAGCGGTGCATCTAGGACATAATTCTTCTATGCAACAATGAGGATAAACCTCAAGTTACGGACCCAGTCTGTGTAATTGCTACCATCATCTTTCAACTTAGTTTTCTCTAGGAACACATGTAAAACATAGGGAAGCAACAACGCGACCTATTGATCTACAACATTATTTGCAAAATACTATCAGGACTAAGTTCATGATAAATTAAAGTTCAATTAATCATATTACTTAAGAACTCCCACTTAGATAGACATCTCACTAATCATCTAAGTGATCACGTGATCCAAATCAACTAAACCATAACTGATCATCACGTGAAATGGAGTAGTTTTCAATGGTGAACATCATTATGTTGATCATATCTACTATATGATTCACGCTCAACCTTTCGGTCCCAGTGTTCCGAGGCCATATCTGCATATGCTGGGCTCCTCAAGTTTAACCTGAGTATTCTGCATGTGCAAAACTGGCTTGCACCCGTTGTAGATGGATGTAGAGCTTATCACACCCGATCATCACGTGGTGTCTGGGCACGACGAACTTTGGCAATGGTGCATACTCAGGGAGAACACTTTTATCTTGAAATTTAGTGAGAGATCATCTTATAATGCTACCGTCAATCAAAGAAAAATAAGATGCATAAAGGATAAACATCATATGAAATCAATATAAGTGATATCTATGGCCATCATCATCTTGTGCTTGTGATCTCTATCTCCGAAGCACCGTCATGATCACCATCGTCACCGGCGTGACACATTGATGTCCATCGTAGCATCGTTGTCGTTACCGCTTAGTGATAAAGTAAAGCATTACAGGGCGATTACAGGGCATACAATAAAGTGACAACCATATGGCTCCTGCCAGTTGCTGATAACTCGGTTACAAAACATGATCATCTCATACAATAAAATATAGCATCATGTCTTGACCATATGACATCACAACATGCCCTGCAAAAACAAGTTAGACGTCCTCTACTTTGTTGTTGCAAGTTTTACGTGGCTGCTATGGGCTGAGCAAGAACCGTTCTTACCTACGCATCAAAACGACAACGATAGTTCCTCAAGTTAGTGATGTTTTAACATTCTCAAGGACCGGGCGTAGCCACACTCGGTTCAACTAAAGTTGGAGAAACTGACACCCTCTAGCCACCTGTGTGCAAAGCACGTCGGTAGAACCAGTCTCACGTAATGTCGGTCCGGGCCGCTTCATCCAACAATACCGCCGAACCAAAGCGTGACATGCTGGTAAGCAGTATGACTTGTATCACCCACAACTCACTTGTGTTCTACTCGTGCATATAACATCAACGCATAAAACCTGGCTCTGATACAACTGTTGGGGAACGCAGTAATTTCAAAAAAATTCTACGCACACACAGGATCATGGTGATGCATAGAAATGAGAGGGGAGAGTGTGTCCATGTACCCTCGTAGACCGAATGCGGAAGCGTTAGCACAACGCGGTTGATGTAGTCGTACGTCTTCACGATCCGACCGATCCAAGTACCGAACGCATGGCACCTCCAAGTTCTTCACACGTCCAACTCGATGACGACCCGCGAGCTCCGATCCAGCAAAGCTTCACAGGAGAGTTTCGTGAGCACGACGGTATGGTGACGATGATGATGATGCTACCGACGTAGGGCTTCGCCTAAGCACCGCTCCAAATATGATCGAGGTTGATTATGGTGGAGGGGGCACCGCACATGGCTAAGAGATCAATGATCAATTGTTGTGTCTATGGGGTGCCCCTGGCCACGTATATAAAGGAGTGGAGGAGGGGGAGAGGGCCGGCCCCTGTGGCGCGCCCTGGAGGAGTCCTACTCCCACCGGGAGTAGGATTCCTCCCCTTCCAATTAGTAGGAGTAGGAGACAAGGAAGGGGAAGAGGGAAGAGAAGGAAGGAGGGGGCGCCGCCCCTCCCCCAAGTCCAATTTGGAGTAGTCATTGGGGGGCGCATGGCCTGCCTCTCTCTCTCTCTCTCCCCTAAAGCCCAATAAGGCCCATATACTTCTTCCCCCGTATTCCCGTAACTCCCCGGTACTCCCAAAAATACCCAAACCACTCGGAACCTTTCCGATGTCCGAATATAGTCGTCCAATATATCAATCTTTACGTCTCGACCATTTAGAGACTCCTCGTCATGTACCCGATCTCATCCGGGACTCCGAACTACCTTCGGTTCATCAAAACACATAAACTCATAATACAAATCATCACCGAACGTTAAGCGTGTTGACCCTACGGGTTCGAGAACTATGTAGACATGACCGAGACACATCTCCGGTCAATAACAAATAGCGGAACCTGGATGCTCATATTGGCCCCCACATATTCTACGAAGATCTTTATCGGTCAAACCGCATAACAACATATGTTGTTCCCTTTGTCATCGGTATGTTACTTGCCCGAGATTTGATCGTCGGTATCTCAATACCTAGTTCAATCTCGTTACCGGCAAGTCTCTTTACTCGTTCCATAATACATCAACCTGCAACTAACTCATTAGTTACAATGCTTGCAAGGCTTATAGTGATGTGCATTACTAAGTGGGCCCAGAGATACCTCTTCGACAATCGGAGTGACAAATCCTAATCTCGAAATACGCTAACCCAACAAGTACCTTCGGAGACACCTGTAGAGCATCTTTATAATCACCTAGTTACGTTGTGACGTTTGTTATCACAAAAAGTGTTCCTCTGGTAAACGGGAGTTGCATAATCTCATAGTCATAGGAACATGTATAAGTCATGAAGAAAGCAATAGCAACATACTAAACGATCAAGTAATAAGCTAACAGAATGGGTCAAGTCAATCACATCATTCTCCTAATGATGTGATCCCGTTAATCAAATGACACTTTGTCTATGTATTCACACATGTACTAAGTTTCCGGTTAATACAAATCTAGCATGAATAATAAACATTTATCATGATATAAGGAAATATAAATAACAACTTTATTATTGCCTCTATGGTATATTTCCTTCAAAGATATATATGACCAGGATCGTATGTCTGCATGGAGTTCCGAGGACCATCATATCAGATAGAGGAACATAGTTTACCTCGAAGTTTTGGAATCAGCTGCACCAGACTTTGGGTACCATGTTAGAGTTCAGTACAACCTTTCATCCGTAGACAGATGGACATACTGAGAGAGTCAATCAGATTCTAGAGGAGATGTTGAGAGCTTGTGCGCTAGATTATGGATCTAGTTGGGATGATAATTTGCCTTACGTAGAGTTCTCATACAACAGCAGCTATTAGGCTAGTTTGAAGATGGCCCCTTTCGAAGCTCTATATGGAAGGAGGTGTAGGACACCATTGATGTGGGATGAAGTCGGAGACCGTCAGTTGTTTGGACCAGATTTAATCAGAGATTCTGAAGAGAAGGTTAAGTTGATTCGTGATAGACTGAAGGTAGCTCAGTCTAGGCAGGAAAGTTACGCTGATACAAAACGCAAGGAGGTAGTCTATGAAATCGGAGACAGCGCATATGTTCGTGTGTCACCACTTCGAGGAGTTAAATGATTTGGAGTCAAAGGGAAGTTAGCCCCAAGATTTGTAGGACCATATCAAGTTTTGGAACGTATGGGAGAAGTGGCCTACAAGTTGGAGTTACCCGAAGGATTGTCAAGAGTTCATGATGTGTTTCACGTTTCCTAGTTGAAGAAGTGCCATGCTGAGATGGCAGATATTCCTCTGAGGGATACAGTGCCCTTGGAAGCAATTCAGTTGGAGAGTGACCTAACTTACGAGGAGAAACCCATCAAGATTCTCGAGTTTGCCAGCCGAGTTACGCACAGTAAGGTTATCAAGTTTTGCAAAGTTCAATGGAGCCACCATACCGAGGAGGAAGCCACCTGGGAGCAAGAAGAAGACCTACGGAAACACCACCCACACCTATTCTCTAGCCAACCCTAATCTCGAGGGCAAGATTCATCTTAAGGGGGGTAGGTTTGTAACATCCCAATTTTCAATTTGGATGTTATACATAGATCATCATGCATATCATATTTTTATTTGCATTTGGTTGTCATCCTAGAAATCTTAAGCAACTCAAGGACCCCAGGAGAGAGTTGGAGGTTTCACAAATTTTCCTATTTGAATTTATTTTCAAATTTGAAAAGAGGATCTTTGATTTTTATATTTTTCTCTCCAATAATTTCCAATAACAAAAATAAATGACAGAATATAAAATGACTTCTTCAACAGAAGAGAAATATTGGAGAAGAAATTTTAAAATGAAATTAATATTTTATTCGTATTTTATTTGCGATTTTATTTGAATTAGAGAAAACATGCATTTTTCAAAAATTGCATTTTAGTCCAGAAAAATGTTCATCTTGTCCTAAATATTTAGTTTGGACGGTAAAAATTGTTTCTGGTATTTTTTAGTTTTTGTTATAATTTATGAGGATTTTTCTTCCGTGGCAAAATTTATTTTAAAAAAAGTTTCTGGGTCGGCCCAGCTGACCCGGGCCTTGGACCATCAGGCCGCCACTGCCTCCCCGCGTCGCACCGCCGTGCCGCCGCCGGACTCCGGAGGACTCCAAGCGCGCCCCGCCACCGCAGCCCGACCCTTCCTCCAAGTCGGACAACACCGCCGCCGCCGCCCCGCCGTCGAGCCGCATCGTGCCGCCGCCGCCGTCCTGTGCGGCACCACCGCCTCGCCGTCGCCTCGCCGCCGTCGCCCCACCATCGGAGCCACCGGATCTCGCCACCGCTCGCCGGATTGCCGCCGCTGGTTTTCTCCGGTTAAACGGTATAAAACCATTTGGTTTTTCTCGGTTTATTTGTTTAGACAGGTTTAGTTTAGATCGGTTTTTCGTTTTAGTTTTATTTTATTTAGCGAACGTTCACCGGTTAGATCGTTTTAACGAATGGTTTTCGTTCATTAGTCTCTGTTAACGGACCTTCGTCTGATAGATTTTTCATTTTAATTTTATTTTTCGGCCAGAGACCTATCCGTGAATATTTTTCTTACAGATTAGTCCCTAATCTTCAAACGCTTGTTACTTTTTACTCGTTTGTCCAAATGCAGTGAAACCAACTCCAAAATCTTCGTCTTGTTCCCCTCTGTTCAGATAATCAACTTGAACATGATTTTCAAAATTTAAAATTTGGTTTCAAGTAGATTTGATTTCAAATTTCTTTTGGTCGTAGTTTGAGTTTCGTAGCTCCGATTCGATTGATTATTTTTGCAAATCGAAGCTCTTCACTTGAACTTTCAATTTGGATCTTTTCATTTGAGTTTTATCTTTGCATCTTATGCTTGAGTGCTTATGTATGCTATTGTTTGTTCACGATAGATTTTCTAGAGTGCGAGGCTTGCTACTACGAATCACTAGGGTTTTCCGATCGTCAGCAAGGCAAGTAACACTTTGATCATATCCCTTATTACCCAGTTTTTATGCATTAGTTTCAACCCTCCAAACATTGCATGATTAGGACTGATAACATGTGGGTATTTGGGAAGTAGTAGATGAGGTAGCACCTATTGTCTTATATCAAACCCTAGGTATTTACTATGTATGCTTATACTGCTATGCTATGCTCGTAGACGTGATTTGGTTTGAGAAAATTCATGAAAGATGTGAGAGATTATTGTTAACTAAGGTTTAACTTAAGGTGGCTACTTTAATACACATCTAGGTGGATTGGTCTATGGGCACCTGGGAAATCCAGTGTTGTCCAAGGAGATCCTGGGGAATCCATGTGATCATCCTATGGTTCGCCACCCAGGCCCAAAGGGATCATTATGTTATTCATGCTGGAAACTTCCGTGTGCAGCCACAAGCCATTATGGGCGTTGGCATAGTTGAGTATGTTGTGTGACCTATTTTAGTGGTAGACTAGCAGATGTAGGGGGTGTAGGTGGTACGGTCTACCCATCGTAACGAGCTAAAGCTTCTAAAAGACTGTGTCTCGGTCATCCATTTCTCAAACATCATGTAGTGCGAGAAATTTAATGGAGGAGATCGAGTCTTGTGGGGAAAAGTGTGCAAACCTCTGCAGAGTGTACAAACTAATCATGGTTAGCCATGTCCCCGGTTATGGACATCTTGAGTATCTGGTGCTTGAATTATTATGTTGATCTCATCACTCTACATAATTAATTTTGTCGGGTTATTAACTTTTAATTAGGATTGAGTTGGGTTACCTTCTCAATGTTTTCAATAAACTGTGTCGTTAAACAAAATATATTCCATTGTTGTAGGGAAAAACTAGCTTTATGCAAATGATAACCTTAGAGCCTCCACCAGCCATATATGCATGTAGTGATAGATGTTGTTTGTTCATTCCTCTATAGTATTATCTTGCCAGCATATTCCATGTGTTGACCTACACAGGCTGCAACGTATTATGTTGCAGAGTTTTCAGACGAAGGGTAAGGTGCGCTAGGTCGTTGTCATGCACTTAGTTTTGCCGTGCAGTTGGACGGACTCTACTACCTTCGAAGCTTCCGTTGTTATCTTATTTAGATGGCCTTCAGCCATATTATTGTAATAAGTTCTCTTTTGAGACATTCGATGTAATAAGTGTGTGATTGAACTCTGTTATAAATCCTCGAGTACTGTGTGTGTCAGCAATACCGATCCATGGATGAAACTTAAGCATAGAGACTTGACCGTCTGAGGTCGGGTCGCTACAAAAAATAGCAAAAAACTTCAAAAAAATGATTTTTTTGGCATCCAAGATGCTCGGGTGCGCAAGGCGTGTGCAATATTTTGTCGTGTTTGGACATTGTAGGAGTACGTGGAGGAAAAAAACAAAATTTGTCTCAGAAAAAAACTTTGAAAAAATACACTATTTTGGTTTTTTTGCTAGAGCTCCTCGCATGTCATTGGATAACAAAATTTTGCACACACCTTGCGCACTCGAGCATCTTGGATGCCAAAAAATTTCACATGTTTTTGAATTTTCTTACTATTTTTAATTTACTATTCGAAGATGTACAGATTTATTGTTTTCGTTTGCCACGAGCTCCTGGTACGTCTAAATAGCACAAAAATTTGCACGCACCTGGGTATCTTGGATCCCTCAAAATTTTAGATTTTTTTGCTTTTTTTAGGTGGTCAAAGCTGTTTGAACGGACAGTAACGATGCAGAAGTGCCTTTCTATAAGGGCAACTAAAGTCAGTGGGGAAAATTTGAGCACACATTGAAATTAGGGCAACTAAAGTCAGAAGAGCAAATTTAAGTAGTGGGTTCCAGTTAGGGGCAAAAATGGAATTGTCCCTCAGAATATATACTACTTGATTCCGGTTTTTCAACCGAAGCACTTTCATGTTTTGAATCATCCTTATTTTCATTGATTCTATCAATTGGAAAGCCTTGTTTTCTTTCAGCCAATTCCCTGTTAATTCTCTCCTTGCGAAGTACTTGGACCCTATAGCGCAAAGCCTTAACTCCCCTCAATTTCAGCCCGCTCTATATCAGTTTGCCCCCAATGCTTTTACGATCTTTAGGCAATGACTTGTTAGTGTTACCGAAATTTCGCAATTGTGTTGGGGTGTATAATATGTTGCGGTACTAGGTGGAGGTTTTGCACTGCTGTATAACCGTATGTTCTCTCGCCAATTCTATCAATTGATGAAGTTTCATCTTTTTGTGAAACTCTAACCTTTATTGTAGCATAATCAGGAAACAACCCCTTTTCATATTGTTCAAGGCAAAGAGCGCCTATTCTCTTGTTTTGTGCCAAGCTCTTTTTTTAATGGATCCACAACCGCTTCTGGAAGGGATTGTTCCATCATTCTTCCAGATTCTTTCGACAACAATTCGTGAGTGTTGCCAAAATTCTCGAATTGCGTAGAGCATGCATTATATGCTATAGTATTAGATGATGGCACATGAGTTCCTGCAAAATTTTCACTTATTCGGCTATGACCATGAAGGTGCGGGACCGAATTATGAACATCTACAGTTGCATATATACGATGCTGACAAATTATTAACATGAGGTGTACCATATGATGGTTGAGAGTAACTGGTCGAATAGCTAGTAGTAGCATGACCAATTCTCCCATCCAGCAGCAAGGTTGGATTCAGATATTGCAAATTAGTTGACAATGAATAAGAGGGTGAAACACTTTCTTGTATGCTATTTGAAATTTCAACATGAGGTGTTTCAAACTGATTAACCAAACCCATCATGTTGTTCACCGGCATATGGATTTGTTTGGTTGCCGATGCATCTGAGTTGGAATACAAACGTTACATGTTACTAGTATCATAAGAAGTTGAAGCATATAAATTACTTTGAATCGGCCCTTGCACGTAGTTAGATGCATGATTGAAAAAAGTAGGGCTAGCTGATACATTAAGCTAATTAGGCGATCTAGCAACAACATATGGATTATTTGCATCTACAAAGGGGAATTGGGTATTCCTATTACCTTCGTAGATTGCAGAAACATGATGACGATCTCTTCGTAGCAAGAAACAGGCTGGAGACCATTCAAAGCTTCATCCCCAGCGGAGTCACCAAAAAGTGTGCTCACACACAAATACGTCACTGTGTACCTGCAACCCCGATGGTTATGCACCGGAGCTCACGTCGAAGGAGACCCGTCCGAAAACGCGGTATGCAAGCAATTCGGCGGGCGCTTTTGAGGATCCGAAACCCCACACGCTTGGGTGGGACCCCGTCAGGGCGCATGGTGGCTGGGCTGCCCTAGGTCGACCTGATCGCCCCTAGGGTCTTGAGGTTCGCCGCCCTACAACAAGAAGAACGAGCGAAGAATGAGGAAGAAGAAGAACAAGGGAGAGAGATAAAAGTAAAGGTAAAAAGTGGTAGATGACTTGATTGGTTGTGTGTTGTTCAATCGGCCATCACACCTTAGGTATATAAGAGGCGGCTGGACTTCCCGTGCAAGGAAAAGTCTTGGATCCATGTCCAAAACCCTAGTCAAATTCGTATGGTTTTTCCGAACATTTTAAAATTGTTTGGTTTAAAATTGGCTCCACCTTGCGGGTCTTTTTTGAGATGGGAAACGACCTCGGATGGAAACGAGTCCAAAAGCATTTTTGATTGTTTCGATGAGATGAACAACTTTCATGTCGAATGTTGTGTGATTGGAGGCAATCTTGAGGGGGTATTTGGCTCTTTTCCGAAGTCCACAGCAAAGAAATCGGAAACCCGGATGGTTATCCCCGGAGTGTTCGGCCATCTACTGCAACAACGTCTGGTACTGGCTGTAACTTTTGAATACAGCCTTGGATTAAGATGATTTTTATACCAATATCACCCATTTTGATGAGAAAAATAACTTTCATGTTGAAACTTTTTCCACCCAGGGCCATCTTAATTATATTTCATAGCATTCTATAATCTGATGTCAACACGGGTATCTTCAAAATCGTCAACTTTTTGTGTCTGGGTTCCGTTTTGGACCACCTTTATATCAATTTTGATATTCTCTAAAAGGGCCCTCCAATGGTGACTTACAACAATAATTTTGACTTTATCTTGATATAACTTCAAGCTACTTTTTATGATTGTCCCACTTTTGAGCGTCAACACATATGGGCACAATTATCCATATGGCATGGATTTCGAGGCGGCTTTTCAAGGTACGATAATCATTAGGACTAGTAAAGGCCCCTTTGCGGTTTAGCTGTGAGGATCACAATGCACAAAGAGCAGATCGAGCTGAAGACCACAAGTTTACCCAGGTTTGGGCTACTGAGAGGCATAAAACCCTACTTCTGCTTTCATGGATTATATGTTGTAACACCCATGATGTCATGCTACAGTAAACACATGCTAATGCTGCCGTGTCATCACAATTAAACAACAACAACAACAACAACAACAACAACAACAACAACAACAACAACGACAACAACAACAACAACGACAACAACAACGACAACAACAACGACAACAAGAACAAAAACAACAAGGACAACAACAACAACAACAACAACAACAACAACAACAACAACAACAACAACAACAACAACAACAACAACAACAACAACAACCACAACAACAACCACAACAACAACCACAACAACAACCACAACAACAACAACAACAACAACAACAACAACGACGACGACGACGACGACAACAACAACAACAACAACAACA
The DNA here is from genome assembly GCF_003073215.2 of Triticum urartu. Lineage (NCBI taxonomy): Eukaryota > Viridiplantae > Streptophyta > Magnoliopsida > Poales > Poaceae > Triticum > Triticum urartu. The sequence goes on along the minus strand of NC_053023.1, from coordinate 419,909,260 downwards.
ACAACAACAACAACAACAACAACAACAACAACAACAACAACAACAACGACAACAACAACGACAACAAGAACGACAACAAGAACGACAAGAACAACAACAACAACGACAACAACAACGACAACAACAACGACAACAACAACAACAACCACAACGACGACGACAACCACGATGACAACAACGACGACAACAACGACCCACAACGATGACGACAACAACGACGACAACAACGACGACAACAACAACGACAACAACAACGACAACAATGACGACAACAACAACAACAACAACAACAACAACAACGACGACGACAACAACAACAACAACAACAACAACAACAACAACAACAACAACAACAACAACAACAACAACAACAACAACAACAACAACAACAAAAACAACAACAACAACAACAACAATCACGATGATGACAAAGCATTTAGTCCCAAATAAGTTGTGGTAGGCTAGAGGTGAAACTCGTAAGATATCACGACCAACTCATGGCTCTGGCACATGGATAGCAAGGTTCCTGGCACCCTTGTCCATAGCTAATTCTTTGGTGATACTCCAATCCTTCAGGTCTCTCATAATGGACTCCTCCCATGTAAAATTCGGTCTACCTCGACCTCTCTTGACATTCTACGCATGATTTAGTCGCCCACTATGCACTGGAGCTTCTGGAGGCCTGCGGTGAATATGCGCAAATCATCTCAGATGATGTTGGACAAGCTTCTCTTCAATTAGTACTACCCCAACTCTATCTCGTATATCATCATTCCGGACTTGATGCTTCCTCATGTGGCCACATATTGATCTCAAAATACGCATCTCCGCCACACCTAACTATTGGGCATGTTGCCTTTTAGTCGGCCAACAGTCGGCACCATCACTACTAGGAAAAGGCCTACTAATGGCGCACCAGTTTTGCCTACTAAAGGCGCATCACTGGTGCGTCATTGGTATCACGCCACTAGTATTTATTACTAATGGCGCACCACTGGTGCGCCATTAGTATCTGGTATACTAATGGCGCCCCGTATACTAATGGCGCACCACCCAGTGCGCCATTAGTATATAACACCATGCACCATTAGTATGCCTCCCAGGGCCATATTTAATCATGTGCTTTGGCACACTAATGGCGCACTGCGGATGGATGCGCCATTAGTATACTTGGCATACTAATGGCGCACTCTGTAGTGATGCGCCATTAGTATGAATATTAGGTTTTTTTACTTTTCTGATTTTTGCACAGGTTACAAAATATATTATTTGACAGAATATAGACAGTAGCACACAGCAACAGCAGATTCATCGAATACAATAGAAGATTAGTCTCCGAATACAATTCATCAGATTAGTCTCTGAATTCAAAAGACCGAACAAAGATAAAACATTACAAGTCTCGAGACCGCGAGTATCGAGTTTGTCGGAAGTAATACTAATCCTAACAAGTCCTACTAATCATCATCATACAACTTCTACTCGTTATTCATAACAATTCATACGACCATCATCTTGATAGTCATCGAACCAACCCTACTTAATTGTTCTTAGCACATGATCATCAGTATTAGGCAGGACCTAAATACCCTATTTAAGCTAAAATAGCATAAAACAATATAGACCCTGACTCTCCATTATGGAGAATGGAGAACATCCTGTCTCCAATTCTTGCGCTTCGCTTCCTTTTGCTTCCAAGAAGCTCCTTACGACTGTCCATACATTTTTTCCATCCTTTAATTTTCATGTCTCCACTTCTTTTAGATATCTCGTATGGACAGTTGAGATTCGTAGGACGACCTGGCTGTATGTTCAAAACATTAACACTACCTTTCTGATACATCATATGAGGCACACAATTCTCTGGGATTATCTATTGAAAAACATAGTAATAACTTCGTAGTTAGCAATGATGTACTAGTTTTAGAAGTATGCAAAAGATGCATGGATGTCATAATAGTAAAAATCTTACCAGGGTATCTCCATGGTAGTTACCGTAGTTGAACACATGCACTAGTGGCACATATTTACCATAATGTTGAGGAGTTTGTTTGTGGATAATGTAATTCTCAATGTCAGTACAAAATCCGACCAGATGATTTTTCTCCTTGTAAGTTGTTAATTCGAAGCCATCGGTGTAGTGGGTTTTGTCTACCATCTCCCGCACATTATTTGAACAATAAAAATAAGCTGTCAATGGAAATAAGCTGTCAACTATTTTGAAATAAACAAAGAGAAACTCACATAGCGGTAGAACTGGAGGCGTATCAACAAGGACCCAAATGTCCATATTGTCTTGGTTGATGTCAGGATTATCAAGATCCATGGTGATAAGCATACCCTCATCAAAACCATACATCTTGCAAAATGCTTCCCAATTTTTGCAACCAAAATGGGTTACGCTCTCAGAATTATATAGATTTACTTCAAAGTCCACATCGTGATGAGTCCTTAGGTGAATTTTCTTTGTTTCAGAAATTTCATGGTCTTCAAAATCCATCCTCTCCAAGACATAGCGTCTTGCATGGCATGGGATAAGCTATACTCAAATTGTAAAAGATGAAAATTACACGTTGAAATAGTTGAAGTCATGCTTAATTATGAAAATAACACTTGTCGTCGTTGTGTACCATTTCAACGTCGAAGGTCTCCTCGAGCTTAATGCTGAAGCGCCGATCATAGTCCAGGTGAGGCATGTCGCACAGACCTCGATCGTCATGGCACCAGTCGCACTCCGCCGGGAGACTTTCGTCGTCCGATGATGACGACGACATATCCTACGTTCATAATTCAAAACTACATCATTTAGGGGTTGTCGACACCGAGGCATCCTAAAAGCTAAGCTTTTATCATTTAGGGTTTGTCGATGCTGAGGCACCCTAAAAGCCTAAGCTTTCATCATTTAGGTTCTTATCAACACCGAGGCACCCTAAAAGCCAAGGTTTTATCATTTAGGGTTTGTCGATGTCGAGGCACCCTAAAAGCCTAAGCTTTCATCATTTAGGTTTTGTCGACGCCGAGGCACCCTAAAAGCCTAAGCGTACATCATTTAGGTTCTCATCGACACCGAGGCACCCTATAGAAGCCAAGTTAAGTTTTCATCATTTAGGGTTTATCGATGCCGAGGCACCCTAGGTTGGGCCTAATCACTTGGCTTTATTGCCACCTATGCTGGGTTTATCATCTAGGGTTTATCGATGCTAAGGAGAATTCTAAGTTGGGCCTAATCACTTGGCTCTATTGCCACCTATGGTTTAATGCAGCAAGAATGGCGGGGCAGTTGATCCTACTTAACTAAGTACTACGATACCCCGGCCCATGCATTAGTCGCGAGTACCCCATATGTCCTATTTTTAGCAAAGTCATGCTAAAATTCACGGAAAATTTCAGCATGACCTTTGCTGAAAATAGGACATATGGAGTACCCAAATTTGCTGGAACGGAAGTTAATCGACATTCCGGCAGACTCAAGGTCCTCTCGGGGTACCTGCAAATTCATCACGACACATTTCTATTTGATTTTCAAACCACACACTTACTTTCAACTATAAACAAAACTGACTTGCTGTTAATGAAACTCATGGTGGAAGTAACTACTAGCAGCATGTCATTATCATGGCAGTCCACTATATATTTTTATGACAAAATACATCATTATCAGGGCACATTATGGCCATTTTCTTACATGATGCTAACTGTACCTAACTGATTTTTTTGACAGTAGCTCAAGTTTTTGACAGTAGCTCCTAACTGTACCTAACTAAAGTTTTTGACAGTAGCTCAAGTTTTTGACAGTAGCTCCTAACTGAATTTTCTGCTTAAAGGGAAGGCTGACTTAAGTGGCAAGATGATACAATTTGTGTAACATAACAATATATGCATCTTAATATAACACCATCTCCTAACAGAAATAGTATCCAGATCTACTAGGGGGCAAAGTAGAACTGATATTCTTTTGCTGACCTCTAGTACAAGGTATAGAAGAGGAGGTAAGATAAGAAATAGTGAAATTTCTCTTAGCAGGAGACTTTTTCTCTCTTCTAGAAACAACAGTAAATTTCTCCTCCTCTTCCACTACAGTATCATGCCAACTTAGACACAGGGAGGCGACATTTCCATTCGAGTCATGAATATCTAAACAGTGTTCAGTTTTCTTACTAATTTTTTCCCTGGATAATTCCAATTCCTTGAGAACATGAATAAAATCAAAATTATCCAGAGGTATATCAACACCCATCATTGATGCTCTAAACATAATCTCCTTAGCTACTTAATTCCCCAACCCTAGCTACTTAATTCTCCAACCCCTTTTCTTGTCCAAAATTCTCCAACCCCTAACGCTAGAACACATCAGAAGGAAATCAAGAGGGGGAAGCGGCTCGGGTGCTCACTGGGGAGGTCGAGGGCGACTCGGGGTAGCCGGAGCTAGTCGAGGCGGCGTGAATTCGGCGTCGAGCGGTGGCGATGGTGGCCGAGGCGGAGGAAATCGGTGGGCGTCCGAGGAGGCACGGGGGCGGCAACAGAGACGGAGGCGCGGGGGCGGCGGCATGGGGGCGGCGACGGAGACGGAGGCGCGGGGGCGGCGGCGGCGTGGGTCGGGGCAGCGGGGGGAATTAGCTAGGGGCGAGGGAGAGGGAGGAAGGGGATCTGGCGAGAGGGAGGGAATTAGCTAGGGGGGAATCTTACTAATGGCGCACCCGCGGTCGGTGCGCCATTAGTAATCTTTTTTTACATAGCAATGGCGCACCAGGCACAGGTGCGCCATTAGTAATCTTTTTTTTACATAGCAATGGCGCACCAGGCAGAGGTACGCCATTAGTATTTTTTTTATATATAGCAATGGCGCACCAGCCAGAGGTGCGCCATAAGTAATTTTTTTTGTTTCATGTAATATTTTTTTAGAAAATGAATATGAATATGAAACAGTAATATTTTTTTATAAAAATAGTAATAATTGTTGTTTAACAACAATTGTAGTCTATACTTTTTTATTATTATTTTTTTAAAAATGAAGAGGGGAGAGGAGGCGGAGCTCATCACCGGGGAGCGGGGGAGGGTGCGGGCGGTGCTCGTCGGCGGTGGTGGAGCGAGGGAGGGTGCGGGGGGTGCTCGTCGGCGGTGGTGGAGCGGGGGAGGGTGCGGTGGGTCGTCGGCGGCGGTGGAGCTAGCGGGGGAGGGTGCGGGTGGGATCGAGATCAAGATGGAGGGGGAATTGAGATCGAGATGGAGGGGGATCGAGATCGAGTGTCCTAATGAATATTCAATATTTTATCATATTGAATATGAAAAAAATATCATCAAATTTGAAAAAATATTCATGAATTCAAAAAGTGCCCATGAAATTTAAAAATATTCATGATATCAAAAAGTGCCCATGAAATACAACCGAGAAATGAAGACTATGATTTAAATAGAGTCGATCTTAGCTAGCTATCTGTTCATAATCTTCTTGCCCTTCTTTTTCGCAAATGGAGTTCTTCTGTGGAACGGACGTCCTTTAGGTAGGGTGGTCCTGCTTCTTCTTGTGGTGTATGTTGCTACTTCATCATCGTCGTCATGTTCGATCTTCAGGTCGCCGTGCTTGTCGAAGTCTTGCTCATTGGCTACTCCATCCATTCCGATGATCTTCCTTTTGCCTCTCCGCACGACAACACGACTGGGATTTGACGGGTCGGTAATGAAGAAGCATTGGTCCACTTGGGAAGCCAGTACCCATGGCTCATTTTTCGCGGTGACGTTTGCGCCCGCGGTCTTGGATTTGGCTTCGGGTATAACCATGGTGGTGAAATACCGGTCTTCTTTTAGGAAGCTCTTGGCCCATCTGACACGGAACATCGGGACCTTCTCTCCAGCGTAGCTCAGCTCCTAGATCTCCTCGATCCTTCCGTAGTATCCGTCCTTGTCGTTATCGGTGTAGGATTCCATCGTTACCCCGGAGTTCTGATAACCATCGCTCTTCATGTCCTTGTCCTCGGTGTAGAATGTGTAGCCGTTGATATCGTACGCCTCATAGGTCATCAGGTTGTGCTCGGCGCCCTGTGACAAGGCGAATATGAGTTGTTCTTCCGCAGAAGAATCCTCATGTAAATGGTACGACAGAAGCTTCTGCTTGAATTCGGATGTAACTTTTCGAGTAGATGATTTTTCATATAAAAAACTTTTTCATCCGACTTCGTACGCAAAAGTTATGCCCATTTTACAAATTCTTGAGAGATTTCGCAAATAAAGTCGAAATTCATATTTGTAAATTTTCACAACAACTAGACCACATATCACATGGGAAACTTATTTTCTTTTATTTTTTTGACATTTCCATCATTTTGTTTATTTTTTTTAAACTAAAAAGGCGGTCCACCGGGGGGGGGTGCATTCGGCGGAAGTGGTGGCCAAGATACTAATGGCGCACCGTGGGAGTGGTGCGCCATTACTAGTTCAACTAGTAATGGCGCACCACTCCAACGGTGCGCCATTAGTAGTTTTGAAATTTTTTTTTAAAAAAATTCACTAATGGCGCACCGTGGGAGTGGTGCGCCATTACTAGTTCAACTAGTAATGGCGCACCACTCCCACGGTGCGCCATTAGTAGTTTTGAAAAAAAATAAAAAAAAGTTTTTTTTACTAATGGCGCACCGTGGATGTGGTGCGCCATTAGTATTTGGACACTAATGGCGCACCAACACATGGTGCGCCATTAGTATATAGTAATGGCGCACCACATGTCTGGTGCGCCATTAGTGTCAATTCCATCTATAGCCCTTTTCCTAGTAGCTTTTGTGGCACTCTCTTGTCACAGAGAATGCAAGAAGCTTGGTGGCACTTCATCCATCTGGCTTTGATTCGATGGTTCACATCTTCATCAATATCACCATCCTCCTACAACATTGACCCCAAATGTTGAAAGGTGTCCTTCTGAGGCACCACCTGCCCACCAAGGCTAACCTCCTCCTCCTCACACCTAGTAGTGTTGAAACCGCACATCATGTACTCGGTTTTAGTTCTACTAACCCTAAACCCTTTCGATTCCAAGGTTTCTCTCCATAACTCTAACTTCCTATTTACCCCCATCCGACTATCGTCAACTAGCACCACATCATCCGCAAAGAGCATACACCATTGGATATCTCCTCGTTTTTCCTTTTGGTCTCATCCATCACCAAGGCAAAAATATAAGGGCTCAAATATGACCCCTGACGCGGTCCTATCTTAATCGGGAAGTCATCAGTGTCGACATCACTTGTTCAAACACTTGTCACAACATTATCGTACATGTCCATGATGGGGGTAATGTAATTTGCTGGGACTTTGTGTTTCTCCAAGGCCCACCACACGACATTCTGCGGTATCTTATCATAGGCTTCTCCAAGTCAATGAACACTATATGCATGTCCTTCTTTTGCTCCCTATATCTCTCCATAAGTTGTCGTACCAAGAAAATGGCTTCCATGGTCAACCTCCTAGGCATGAAACCAAACTGATTTTTGGGCATGCTTGTCATTCTTCTTAAGAGGTACTTAATGACTATCTCCCATAGCTTCATTGTATGGCTCATCAGCTCATAAAATCCCCAAGTATTGGTAAAAATTATGTCGACTCCATTTGGATTCCAAAATTTTCCCAGGCAATTATTTTAGTGGACCAGCAACATTAAATGGGAACATTTCAATTTATGAAAATAGTTAAACATTTCTAATTGACCCCTGACATTGCGTGCACCATTGATATATTGTCTTTTATTTGTGTGCAAGGTTTGAATCAACACAAAAATAATTCGACACGAAAATTATATAGAAAACAGAGCTAAAAAGAGAAGCATAAAAAGATAAAGGAGAAAAACCCCGGTTCACTTTGGCCCAACATAGCAATAGTGTAGTCCAGCCCATCTAACGGCGTTCTCCTTCCCTTGTACAAGGGAGGAGGCGGTGCCATGGCGTAGCCTCGGCACGCTCGTCCACGTGCCTGATATTGCCGTGTCAAGCATCTAGTGCATCCTCGACGTGATTAAGATCACCCCGACCCCCCAGCAAACCCTAGCTACCATATTCCCTCTCCCTCGCTCGCCCTCTTCATCCCCGTGCATCGCTGGAACCTCCCCACCATGGTCGTTGTTGTCCGTGTGCTCCTGATCAACCCCAAAGCTCGAGGCCGTGTCCATCGGCTATGTTGTCGCTGTCTCCTTCGTCTACGCCGCTGTATCGAGGCCAAGACATCAAACCACCGATGCGTTTGTCGATCTTCTCTGACTGGATCCGCCCCTGCTCGTCGTTGATTCATTCATCCTTAACCAGCTCCGACTGCCCCGAGCCCTCCATGGGCTTCCTTGTGAGCCCCTTTGTCGATCCCCCTGTTTTCCCCCACATTAGTCATCGTAGGCCATCGCCGTAGCCCTGGCTCTGCTCACGCTCACCGCGCCATGGCCGCGCCCACACCACTCGCCAAACCCGAGCGCCGGGCGTGCCTGGATGTGCCCCGCACGTGCGCGTGCACCCACGTGACTGGTGTTGCACTGTTGCCACCAATTCATCGATGCTTGCCGCTATATTGTTGTTGCTCTTGCCTCCACATGCCGCTGCTACTGCCGCTACTAGCTGTGTTGCTGCTTCTACTGCGTCGCTGCTACTGGCCACCGCCCGCTGATACGTCTCAAACGTATCTATAATTTTTGATGTTCCATGCTGTTATATTAACATTCTTGGATGTTTTACAATAATTTTATAATCATTTATATGATTTTTTGGTACTAACCTATTGGCATAGTGCCTAGTCCCAATTGTTGTTTTTTGCTTGTTTTTTAAATTGCAGGAAATCAATATCAAACAAAGTCCAAACGCAGCGAAACTTTTTATGGAATTTTTATATACCAGAAGACACCCAATGGGTCGAAGAAGCACCTGGGCTGCCCCGAGGGGGGCACAACCCACCAGGGCGCGCATGGGCCCCCAGGTGCGTCCAGGTGGGTTGTGCCCAGCTAGGTGGCCTCCTGCACTGAGGGAGAACTGGACTAAGGGGTCCTCAGGTGTCCGACCTATTGGATATGGGCCGGACTGATGGGCCGTAAAGATATGAAGACTGAAGACTCTACCAGTGTCTGGATGGGACTCTTCCTGGCATGGAAGGCAAGCTTGGCGACCAAGTATGAAGATTCATTTCTTTGTAACCGACCTTATGTAACCCTAGATCCCCCCGGTGTTTATATAAACCGGAGGGCTAGGTCCATAGAGATAGATCCTCATAATCATAGTCAGGCTAGACTTTTAGGGTTTAGCCATTACGATCTCGTGGTAGATTAACTCTTGTAATACTCATATTCATCAAGATCAATCAAGCAGGAAGTAGGGTATTACCTCCATAGAGAGGGACCGCACATGGGTAAACATTGTGTCCCCCGCCTCCTGTTACCATTGATCCTAGACGCACAGTTCGGGACCCCCTACCCGAGATCCGCCAGTTTTGACACCGACATTGGTGCTTTCATTGAGAGTTCCACTGCGCCGTCCTCAAAAGGTTTGATGGCTCCTTCAATCATCTACAACGATGTGGTCCAAGCGGAAGTCTTCCTCCCCGGACAGATCTTCGTGTTCGGCGGCTTCGCACTGCGGGCCAACTCGCTTGGCCATCTGGAGCAGATCGAAAGCTACGCCGCTGGCCACCAGGTCAGATTTGAAGCTTGAACTACGTCGCGGATATCCGTGGAGACTTGATCTTCGACGGATTCAAGACCACGACAGCCACTCCCTGCCACCACATTGAACATGATGTAAATCTGTCATCGGTCCATACGCAGGAGATAATGCATGTAGCTCCTCTAGCCATAGATCTGGAGTAGATCGTGCCATCCGAAGACGTGAAGCTCAACCCCGCCGCGGAAGCTGCAGACTCAGCAGCGTTGGAGCCGCACACAGACTTAACTTTAAGTGACATCTATGTCGGCGGAGCTACGGACTCGTCTCAGGCTACAGGTTCTGAGCCTTGTGTGTCCGCATACATCAAGCTTGATCGGTCATCGATCGTCGGACTCAGCTCTGCGGACATCTTCCGTCACTCGCCCTTGGGCGACGTGCTAAACTCGTTAAGAGCACTATCCTTAGCGGGGGGCTCACAGCCGAACTGTATCCGGTTCGAACTGGAGATTGATAACGAAGAATTTTGCTTCCCACCCACCGCCCACGTCATACACACTGCCGAAGACTTAACCGACACGCTCGACTACGGCTCCGAAGACATCGACGGTATGGACGATGATGCCAATGAGGAGCCGCGCCAAGACCCGCCGTTTACCGAACGCGGGACGGCCACCTCTTCCTATGATGCATACATGGTGGATACACCTAAAAGAACTAACAACGATGAGAAAGAAGATCCAGTTGAGGATGAACCTCCTATGATACAACAAAAACGCCGGCGTCAGTGGCGCCACTCTAAGTCGCATCATGGAATAGACGGCGATACTGGCACAGGGGAAAATAACACTCCGAAAGGTGCCAAAGACAACAAAGACCCCGTCAATGCAACTGATGTACAAAACGAACGGGAAGACGAGAAAGTTAGCCCTGATGGACAGGCCATGCACGAAGACTCGGAGAACAGTAATTGTCTTCCGCTCTCCGAGGATGAGGGCGAGCCTCGGCAGCAAGGATTTCATCGCGCCTGAGGAACCTCAGGAGTAGGAGCGCTTTAAACGTCGGCTAATAGCCACTGCAAGGAGCCTGAAAAAGAAGTAGCAGTAGCTCCAAGCCGACCAAGATCTACTCAACGATAGATGGACTAATGTCCTGGCAGCCGAAGAACACAGCCTCAAGCGCCCAGCCAAAAGCTACCCGAAGCGCAAATTACTGCCTCAGCTCGATGACGAGGCGCCGGAGCACATACCATCATCACGTAATGCTGCTGACCGACCACCACGTGGTAAGGATAAAGTGGCAACTCAAGCCGAACACCAGCCAGCCCCGCCTCATCATAAAGGCAGAGGCAAAACAACTCGAGGTCATACATATGACCTTCGACAAGACCTAGACAACAGAACAGGACATACCAGATCGATCTATGGATCGTGAGGATGTCCCCCGACACGTGACGACGGCTATCTAGTCGGACGTAACAAGCCTAGTCACTCCCGGGCCGAAAACCGCAGACTGACTCCATCGGAGCTACATCGCAATGTGGCCCAACATAAAGGCGCCGCACGCCCTCTTTGCTTCACAGACAAAGTAATGGAGCATAAATTCCTAGAAGGATTTCCTTCTCCATATCCATATGGCCCGCGGCGATGACCTCCATGCCATTAAATACCTCCCGTTAAAACTCAAAGGTCCAGCTCGGCACTGGTTAAATAGTATGCCCGAAAATTCTATTGGCAGCTGGGAGGATTTTGTCGGCGTTCTGGGAATGGGGGTCCCCAGACTTGCCTGCCTGCGGCCTGCGGCGTGGCTGAAAAGGGAGCCTAGCGCGGCCCATCTTCACCAACACAAACCCAAGACCCTCGCGAGGGGCCAAGCCTCGCGGGGCGGACGACGCGGAGCTTCCTCAGGCACGGCCTCGTCAGGCTGGCTCACGAGGAGGCAGAGAGATCAAGGCGGGGTACCTCACGAGGTGCCCGTGACACAAGCCATGACGACGGAGGGCGCCAGGCGGGTGCCAGCCCGCGCAGCGTCCTCCCTTCCTCTTTGGTGCAAAGTGGGCAAGAGCAGCCGCGGAGTACCGAGGCATCAGGCAAAGGTTGCCATTTCGGTGCAACGAGACCAAGACCGGGAGGACTACAAGACGGAGGTCACCGTGGAGCCCAAGACGGCGTCATCACCAGAGCTTTGCGCAGGCGAAGACTACTTTTGTCAGGATGGATGATACTAGCTGTCCCCCTTTCAAATTAGCCCGCCATTGTTGGCTCCCTTCCCGCTCGATATTTGGGAAGAGGACCAGGGCATCTATAAATAGGATCAGCCACCCACGAACAGGCGGACGGACAGACAGAGAAACGGACAGAGAGCAGAGGGGTTCAGAGAAGGAGGCTCTTGAGAGAGGGGTTAGGTTAGATAGAGAGAGAGGGGGGTGACTGAGCTCCTCCCAGCAGTTCATCGCCCCAGCCAAGAACAGACCCTCGCGAGGCTGTTCTTCCTTGTATTGTTCATCATCATCAGCCCAAGAGGCAATCCACCACACCACACACTGGAGTAGGGTATTACACCACAACGGTGGCCCGAACCAGTATAAATCCTGTGTCTCTTGTGTTGTTGCTTTCCTTAGTTTAGATCCTAGCAAGGCGGAGGTGTGCAGGTAGGTAGGAGGCAAAATCTCCACGCGCACCCCAGTGTTCGAACCTCAAGGGTCTGTCGGAACCCGAAATCCAACATTTGGCGCGCCAGGTAGGGGTGCGCCGGATTCCACCTACTACCGCTTCGCGCCCCGTCGCGTCGTCATCACCATGTCCGGCGACCAGGCGGGCAACCCAGATCCGTGGGCGGCGTGGCCCGCTTGCGTAGAGCCGCTTGCCTCGGGCGACCCCGTGCCCCAGGCAGCTCGCGGTCCGCAGGGCGCTGCGGGCCGCCGGCGACACAGACAGGCTTCGACAGCTCTCACACCGCGGCAGGCGCGATCGGCAGCAAGGGCCTCCAATCAGGCCGCGGCCACGACGCCGTACACCCGCAGGGAGCAGGCGAATTCGAGGGCCGCTCTCACAGTGGCCCGAGAGCTGCTGCAGTGCAGGCTGCTGGAGGAAGGCCACGACATGCTGCTGGAGTGAGTGGTAGAGCTCCTGGGCTTCGCCGCCTCGGGGGCTCACCCCTTCTCCACCCAGCTCCCATCTCAAACCCAGGGCGGCCTGCGCAGGGGCTCCGCGTGTGCCCGCGGGCTCCCGGGCTACTCCAATGCCAGCGAGGCAGTCAGCGCCGGACCGGCGGCGGCGCTGCTCCCGCTCCCGGTCCGCGAAGAAGAACGACTCGACGCGACCCGCGGCCCCCGTGGGCAGCCGCGCTGCCACCCCACGATGGGCACGCCAGGCAGGACCGCGTGGCATGCGGGGCATTACGGTGTGGCATTCGGGATGACGGCGCCGGAGGAATACGTGCCCCTCATGATGGACCAAGGACACCCACACGAGAGCGAACAAGGCTCGCTACTCAGCCCAAGCTGGGGGACGAGGCGCCAGAAGCTGACCCTTTCCAGGAGCCCCGGGACGGTCCTACTGGCCACGCTGGGGGCAACGATTATCGGGTACCGCTAATTCTTTTGCAGCAGGTATACGCTAACCATGGATCACAGGAGGTGCAGGTCGCCACAGCGAGCAGTTGCCCCGCTCCCACAGTCTCCTGCCCCTCGGGAGGAGGGTGCAGGGGGCTGCGGGAGAGGGGCCGGGATCCGACATCGCCACCGCGGCGTTTGGAGCAAGGTGTTCTCAGGAGGTAGGCCCTCCGCTGGGGAGGTGCCTCAGAGCCTGCCCCCGGCGGAGGACCCGTGGTCGTCGGGGGAACCGCTGGCGACCGCTCTACCCCATCGGCGGCGTCCTGGTTTCCGGTCGTCGTCGATGGCACTAGAGTGTGGCGCAAGGCGGGGCCCTCATCTGGCGATATGAAGCAAGGCCAGTACCTGTGAAGAAGGCCCAGTGCCTGTGAAGCTCTCCGCCCCGTGACACTCTCACGTAATAATGAGTGGGGCTGTACACGTCCCGGAGTCTCAGGGGTGCCGGCCTCAGGCCCTGGGGCTCCCTCCCACGCCCAGTGGCAGCACTTAGCTCCGCGCTGGTGAGAAGACGTCCAAGACTAGACTAGGTGCCAGACGCGGCCTTTTGTTTGCTTTCGTTGCTCTTCCCTTGGTTGTCGCTTTCCCCCGCTGGATTCAAGTTGGATTGGAATTTGAGATTTGCGTGTGTTCGGGGAAGGGGTGCTTAGTCTCGTTCGAGCAATTTCTCGCGTTTTGGTTACCGCTTCGCCTCAGGTGCCTCCCCTCGCGAGCCGGGTGAGGCCTAGCTTGCGCGCAGCCCAGACTGCCGCCGACGTGACCTCTCAGGAGGGTGTTTTACTGCAGACCCTACGAATCCAGTCAGGGAACACTCGAGACACCACAACCTCCCACGGGCTGCCTCAGGGCCAGCACGGGACAAAGGTAAACCAGCCAACCAGCACGTCGCTTGGGCCAACCACTTGGCGCGGGCGCATGGGCAATGTAGTGTCTACTAATACGATGAACACAAGTTTTACATAAGGGGCTGCCCCTCCAAAATGCTCTCACTGCAATCAGGCCAAAACCTGAGTTCTATTCATGCAGGGTAAGGCAGTAGGAGCGATGCACAATCAGTCGGATGAATCCCCCAATGCGTTCCCAGGAGCACCACCCGAGCCGTTGCTGGCGTCGCTGAACCCGCCATCGCTGTCCGCGTTGCCGCCAGCGGCGTCGGGGCCGTTCACCACGCCGCCCTCGACGGCCGCCACGATCATGTCGTCGTTGTCCGAAGCGAAGGCCTCGATAAGAGCCTCCACATTGTCTTCCACCCAGTCCGCTAGGTCGCCTCGGATGGCCTGGGGGACTGGGGCGATGGCGGTGTCAAAATCAAAGTGGGGATACATGTTCCGGAGGTGGCTGAAGACGCGAGAAAAGGCGCGCCCAAGCAGGGCGCGCCTCCCCTCCTCCACCAACCTGTCAGCCCTAACCGACCGTGCCTCCAGCTGCGTCACCATGTCAGTGAAGAACTAAAGATTGCCAGCATAGTTGACTGCGTGCGGCTCACGAACAGCCGCCTCGCAGATGTTGCCCAAGGCTGTGTTGGCTCTCTCCCGGAGCATGGTGAGCATGGGGCCATGCTATTGCTCCAGGATCCGCCGCTGACGTATCTCGTCTGTGTTCTGGCCCGCGACGACCTCGGTATCCTCCACCCTCTGGCGGAGAAGGAGCACCTCGGCCTGGGAGGCGGTTAGCTCACCTTGCGCCACCTTGAGAGCAGCCTGGAAAGCGTCGGCCCGCCGTGTTTCCTCCTCCAGCTTGGCCCTCAAGGCAGCAGTCCTGCCTTCAGCTTCGGCCCGGATCAACCCCAGCTTCTCATCGAACTCATGCTCGAGGTTCAAACGCGCCATCGCCACTCGACGTCCGACCTCCTCCAGGACGCGGGCTTCCTGTGCAGCAACATCATCCTCCGCCTGCGTCACCAAGTGCTCCCTCGTCTCCAGACGCTCGTACTCTCGGGTACGTTCGGTGGCTTACAGCGTCAGCGCCTCGTCACGCTTTTGGAGCTCTGCTGAGTCGCCGGAGGCCACCTTCATTGACGCAAGGGCTGCCTCGCGCAGCTCCACCTGCTCCTCCAGCGAGTGGCACCAGGCCAGGAGCTCCCAAGCCCGCTCCTCCGCCGCCGTTCGCCACCGGTCAGCTTCCCGAGCCTCCTCAGCGGCCCGAGATCGGGCCTCCCGAGCGGCCACCAGCGATGCCTTGGCCTCTGCATCGTCAAGATCGCGCTGACGGCGCGCAAGGGCGATGGCGCCCTCCAGCTCGCGCCTCTCTGCAGCCAGGCGCAGGCCCTCGGCCTCAAGGCGCGCGTCTTCATCGGCAAGCTCCTCTCCAAGCATGCTTACCGCGTCAGCCGCCCTTCGAAGGAATCCTTGGCGGAGAGCGCGACGCTCCAGAGCGCGCTCGAGCACGTCTTCCACACCATCGTCTGCCCCAAGCAAGCGCCGGGGGCCGCGAGTCAGCACTCCCCCTCCGATCTGGGGGCTGGGGGCTGGCACCCTCGCGACGGCCGGGCACGCCGCATCAGAAGCCCGGCCGGGGGCTAGCCCGTCCCCAGGTGAAGAGCACAGGAAGCGCCTCAGCCAATCGCAGTCCACGACCAGGCGAGAAGCCCACAGCAGGCTGGCTATGCCACGAGAAGGCCCGCGAAGGATCACGAGGTGCCCGGGGCCATGATACGCCTTGGGACGGTTCGCCTCGTCGATCGCCCTCACCACAAGGGCTCCACCACTTGAAGCGCTTGAAGACGACGGAGGGGGCGAAGCCAAGGGGGACGGCTCCTTAGCCGTCTCCGCAAGCTCGGCTGGAAGGGGCCTACGGAGCAATGGTCAGTAAGAGAAACAGAAGGATCGGGAGCTGGGAAAGGAGAAGGCTTACTCGTCAGTAGCGAAGTACTTCCTACGCTTCAGCAGGCGACAAGGGTAATCATCGCCCAGGGCCTCCCTTCTCTTCCGGAGGGCCTCAAAATCCACGCGAAAGTGGCCTAAGAGTCGGGCGCAGGGATCAACCTGCGATGAAGATGGAGCGTCAGGGCAATGTGCGTCAGGGGCGCCTGCCTGACGTGCGTCGCTAGTCGCCTCGCCAAGAGAAGCCGCCGGGGCCTCAGTTGCCTCGGTCGTAGGCGCAAAGGGTAGCTGCTTGTCACCCTCAGCCTCGACGGCACGGGCCCCGATAACTGCTTCCTCATGAGCCTCGCCCGGCGCTGTCACCCCACCGGGAGCCCCCTCGGCCTCTGGCGCCTCGTGCCTCCCTGCTTCGCCGCTTGAGGAAGACTCGCCTTGGCCGACTGGAAGGGCAGTCACCACTACCGGGTTCTCGCGAGGCCCCTGAGGCCGGCGTGGCACGGCCCCCACTCATCGAAGATAGGCATCTGCCTCATAAAATCGCCCCCGCTCTGGCAGAGGTACAACAAGGCCCCTCCCTGCTGGATGCTCCCAGGGTTGGGGTCCCCTGTCAGGGTCAAGAGCGATGTCCTCAGCACTTCAGGCGTCAGGTCCACTTCCTGGAGCCTCATACGATCATCGCGCCCGCTGAAGGCCCACATCCGGCGGGAGTGGCGCTGGAGAGGAGCAACGCGGCGTAGCAGGAACTCCTTCACAACCTTGGGCGCTGTCGCGCCAAGCGACCTCAAGAACGTGAAGCGGTGCCAGACAAAGACGAGCCGGGGGCTCTCAAGCGTCTCCTGGCCCCCAGCCCGAATTGGGGACAGCAGGTGAAGTTGGCTCCGACAGCAGGGGGCGGGGCACCCCAGCATCCACAAACAGCCACCGCTCGCGGAACCCAGTCGCGGGCGGAGGGAGCTTGACGTCAATCCCAGAGGCTGCCGTCTCAGGCGCGGCAACAAAGATCACGCACGCCTAGCATTGGGTAGAGTCAACAAGGTGCAGCGAGAAGAAGTGGCGCAGCAAGGCGACCGAAGGAAGGATGCCCATCATGGCCTCGCAAACAAAGGCGAAGACCGAAAGGAGAGTGATGGATTCAGGACTCAGATGCATCATGTGGATCTGATAGTGGGAAAGCACGGCATTGAAGAAATCAGAAAAGGGAGGAACCAGACCCGCCCACAGGGCGTCGGCAAAATACGGGACCTCGGTGGCTATCCTGTCGATGGAGAAGTGGGACGCGGGCCAGGCCGTCGTCCTCCCGCATTCATTGAAGATGGTGGCCAGGGCCAAGCTGACCTTGCCCAAACCCTCGGCGAGGGCCGCCAACGGCGGCGGGCAAGGCGGAGACACGGGTTTCTTCCCTCTTCCTTTCTTCGTCGGAGCCATGGTGATGGGAAGGGGGGGGGAGGTTCAAGATTGAGTTGAGAACAGAAACCAGAGTTCGAGCGGTGGAAGGACAGAGGGCGCTCGAGCAACCAAAAGGGGAATGGCCGCGTACAACTACGGGTCCGCCTAGCATGGCGCAAAACAAGGAGGGCGTGGGGGAACAGTGCCACCCACATCCAATCAGCCGCCACGCGGCGCCCAAGGCCGCAGGCTGTTAGGGCCCGCGGCGCCCAAGGCCGCAGGCTGTTAGGGCCCGCGGCGCTTCGCTCTTGCCCTTCCGCCTCCCTGCACGACCAAGCCCGGGCGCTCCTTGGGCCCGGGGGCTACTGTCAGCGTTCTGGGAACGGGGTTACCTAGACTTGCCTGCCTGCGGCCTGCGGCATGGCTCAAAAGGGGGCCCAGCGCGGCCCATCTTCACCAACACAAACCCAAGACCCTCGCGAGGGGCCAAGCCTCGCGGGGCGGACGACGTGGAGCTTCCTCAGGCACGGCCTCGTCAGGCTGGCTCACGAGGAGGCGGAGAGATCAAGGCGGGGTACCTCACGAGGTGCCCGTGATGCAAGCCATGACGACCGAGGGCGCCAGGCGGGTGCCAGCCCGCGCAGCGTCCTCCCTTCCTCTTTGGTGCAAAGGGGGCAAGCGCAGCCGCGGAGTGCCGAGGCATCAGGCAAAGGTTGCCATTTCGGTGCAACGAGACCAAGACCGGGAGGACTACGAGACGGAGGTCACCGTGGAGTCCAAGACCGCGTCATCACCAGAGCTTTGCGCAGGCGAAGACTACTTTTGTCAGGATGGCTGATACTAGCTGTCCCCCTTTCAAATTAGCCCGCCATTGTTGGCTCCCTTCCCGCTCGATATTTGGGAAGAGGACCAGGGCATCTATAAATAGGATCAGCCACCCACGAACAGGCGGACGGACAGACAGAGACACGGATAGAGAGCAGAGGGGTTCGGAGAAGGAGGCTCTTGAGAGAGGGGTTAGATCAGATAGAGAGAGTGGGGGGGTGACTGAGCTCCTCCCAGCAGTTCATCGCCCCAGCCAAGAACAGACCCTCGCGAGGCTGTTCTTCCTTGTATTATTCATCATCATCAGCCCAAGAGGCAATCCACCACACCACACACTGGAGTAGGGTATTACACCACAATGGTGGCCCGAACCAGTATAAATCCTGTGTCTCTTGTGTTGTTGCTTTCCTTAGTTTAGATCCTAGCAAGGCGGAGGGGTGCAGGTAGGTAGGAGGTGAAATCTCCATGCGCACCCCAGTGTTCGAACCTCAAGGGTCTGCCGGAACCCGAAATCCGACAGATTTGGAAGACGCCTTCCACGACAACTTCCAAGGCACATATGTCCGGCCACCAGACGCCGATGACTTAAGCTATATAGTTCAATAGCACGGAGAATCAGCTAGGAAGCTCTGGACGAGGTTCTTAGTTAAAAAGACCAAATCGTCGACTGTCCGGATGCGGAAGCCCTAGCAGCCTTCAAACACAACGTATGGGACGAGTGGCTCGCCTGCCACATTGTTCAAGAAAAACCAAAATCCATGTCAGCCCTTACCGCTCTGATGACCCGCTTTTTGACGGGAGAAGACAGCTGGCTCGCTCATAGAAGCAACAACACCAATGATCCGAGCACTTCCGAAGTCCGAAACGGCAATGGCAAACCTCGACGCAACAAACACAAACGTCGCAATGATAATGAAAGAACGCGCGACACAGCGGTCAACGCCGGATTCAGCAGCCCCAAACCCAGTCAACGGACAAAGCCATTCAAGGCAAACAGAGACGAACCATCCACCTTAGACAAGATATTGGATTGACCCTGCCAGATTCATGGCAACCCCGATAAACCAGCTAATCACACCAATAGAAGTTGTTGGGTCTTCAAGCAGGCCGGCAAGCTCAACGCCGGACACAAGGGGAAAAGACCACCCAGTTATAGCGATGATGAAGAGATTCACCAACCAAATACCGGGGGTCAGAAGCAATTTCCCCTCGAGGTAAAAACAGTGAACATGGTATACATGACACACGCCCTTACAGAGGAGCATGAGACATACTCCCTCCGGACTGAGGATCATACTACGTTCCCTCCAGCCGGAGTACAAGTCGACCTTATTAAACCGCATACCTTGTCGGCCATTAAACCACCGATCTCCATTCAGCAGGACCAACAAATTATGGAGCTGGACTAGTAGTTCGGCCTCCGCCGTCCGCCTCATACCCCTGCGAAATCTATACCACGCATACACAACTATGCACTTAAAATACCATGGGCATCGGTAAAGGCACAATACGGACGGGCCTACAAGTACTTCTACAACCCCCTTCTTTTCAATTATTTTTTGACCACTTTTTTCTTTTTAATTATCCTTTATCATAGGTGACTCGTAGGCTGGTCATCTCACCGACTCCATCGGAGGTCCGGTTTGTACATTCATCCAAAAGTTACTCCCTTTAAGGAGCCCCTTCATCGAGGAAAGGCGGCGCAGACATGCGATAGGAGGTCCAAAACAACTCTTTTTAGACCGTACTCTCTATTTTGCGATCCTGTAATGTGCCTTCTACCTCAGCCGTCGACCCTTGGCATGTCAAATAGCCAGGGTCGTGGCGTTATTATATACAAAACAATGATTGGCATGTCACTCAAGTTTTAGTGAATATAATCTATATCCGTATTCACTTTTCTCTAAAAAAACGGTATTCTACTCCTTGTGTTCTTTCACACGCCCCGCTAGGGGCTTGATATGGGATCAAACTAAATTGCCAATAAGTCCGAACAGCTTTTTAGCATACTTCGGCGTCGCATGTTTGGCCTTATATGCATCAGCTCTGACTCATGTCTTGGGTCAATAGTTGGGTTGCCCGGCTCCTGTGCTTGCTACCTTACGTTCCGCTCTATCGGCTAAGGTAGTAAAGGGAGAACTACTGCGATTGTGCCCTGGTTTGCCCAGACGAGCACCTCAATAGAGAAAGTCGAAAACTGACTGTCATGATGCGGCGAGAGCTGGTCAACCACTCGACGACTTATCAGAATCTTTCACGATTCCCTCCGTATTAGACGAAGGACCTTTCTTTAGGTCATACATGTAAACACACCACATTGGGATAACAGCATACATACCAGGGTTTATATCGTAGACCCACCATAAAACTCCTATGGCTAAGTGAAAGTGTTAACGCCCTATAGTCTAATTGGCTCGTTCACCGCATTGACAGCTCCTTCATGGACCAAGACGTTGGGTTAGAAGTGATCATGTGCTTTACTGAACACCCCCGTATTTTCCACGTGGGGGCTGAAGCCGACGACTGGAAAACTTTTAGATTATGCGAAAACGGCCGCACAGGAGGAACCAAAAGCTTTCAAGCAAAAATCATAATATTATCATCATATTGTCTTTTACAATTCAATACATTTCATTCAAATATCATATCTTTCGAGCACTGACCCTCTATCAAGCGGGCACCCTCTAAGACGTCCGTGAAATAGTATTCGGGTGCGTGATGGTCCTTACCCTTGAGGGGACTCCTCGCTGCAACGTCAGTGGCCTTCATCTTGGCCCAGTATGTTTTGACACGGGCAAAGGCCATCCATGCACCTTCAATGCATGTTGAACGCTTAACGGCGTCGATACGCGGCACCGCATCCACAAGCCACTGCACCAAACCGAAGTAACTATTCGGAATGGGCTCAGTAGGCCACAGCCGGACTATGATGTCCTTCATGGCGGAACCAGATATCCTGTGGAGCTCGGCCCACTGGGCCATCCGTTCATTTAGTAACAACTGATGCTTTGGCGCGCCAAACTGTGACCAAAAAAGCTTCTCCGTGGCACACCCTTCCTGCACTTGGTAAAATTGCGCCGCATCGGAGGCACTCTTCGGCACGTCCAAAAAGGTGTCCGGAGAACTCCACATTTGGTTAAGCGGGGAATACTTCGGATCACCGAACTTCGTCTGTAATAAGAAAGGCTTGCCGGATCTCTTCCCGAGCCATTCTAGACTCAGATTGTGCTTCTTTCGCCTCTTGTAAGGCCTTGTCGAGATCAGCCGCTTTTGCCTTGTTATCCTTCTCGAGGAATTCACACTGGATGGCGGTCTCCTCCAGCTTGTGAGCCATGGTAGTAATTCTTTCCTCACACTGGCGCCAAACAACCTATTCGGCTTTCAAGTCTTCAACCACCTTATGGGCAGCCAAATTACTCATCCGGGTCTGCTCCTTGGCAAGGACAAGCTCAGCCCAAAGGGCCTCCACCGCAGCAGCACCATCTGTAGTGATGCATGTCTCGGTATACAATTCCAGCTTCATGCTCATGTTATCATGCACAAATATACTGGCTGACCCAAAAACATACCTTGCGCATCGTCCAGACGCCTGTTGATCAGCGAGATGTCATCATCCGCCTCATCAATCTTCCGCTGCAGATCCGCAACCTCTGTGGATCAGGCAGTTGCAGGGGAGGTAACAGCGTGTGTACCAAGTAGTAAGGTTATTTCCTGGATAAATATTTTTGATCCTCCGATTGCCTCCCTTGGGAAGCCTATTAGAGTCTCAGGGGCTACTATCTATACACATGAGTATTTTGTGAATAAAACACAATTGAAAGCATTACAGCAGAAACCTCGAAACCTCTTAGCAGGCTCGTGAAGGCCTCATTCAATCCGCTTTTCGTGGACAAGACCTTTTCAACCACCGTACCCATCAAGGTACGATGGTCTTCGGAGACGGACGCGTGTCTCAGCATGTTCGTCAATATATCCGGCGCTTTTGGATCTCCGGAAGCAGCCGTAGCAGCAGGCCCCCCCTTCGAAGGGATCCATTCATTTTGTCGGCGTTCTGGGAATGGGGGTCCCCAGACTTGCCTGCCTGCGGCCCGCGGCGTGGCTGAGCCAGCAGGCCGTACGACCCATCTTCACCAACAAAGCATCCAGGACCCTCACGAGGGTCCAAGCCTCGCGAGGCGGACGACGCAAGACCTCCTCTGGAGCGTCCTGGTCAGGCAGGCTCGCAAGGAGCGGAGATATCAAGGTGGGGCAAACCTCATGAGGCTCTCGTAACGTGAGCCATGACGATCGACACCAGGCGGGCGCCAGGCGGGCGCCAGCGTGCAGTGTCCTTGCTTCCTCTTTGGTGCAAAGGGGGCAAGCGCAACAGCGGAGTACCGAGGCATCAGGAAAAGGTTGCCATTTTGGTCCAACAAGACCAAGACCATGGACTGCAAGACGGAGGTCATCGTGGATCCCGACACGGTGTCACCACCAGAGCTTTGTGCAGGTGAAGACCGCTTTTGTTAGGATAGCTTGTACTTGCTGCCCCCCTTCGAATTAGCCCGCCATTGTTGGCTTCCTTCCCGCTCAATATTTGGGAAAGAGGACCAGGGCCTCTATAAATAGGACTAGCCACCATAGAAGAGGAGGGGAGAGACCTCACCAGCGACAGAGAGACCTCACCAGGGACAGAGAGACCTGACCAGACCCAGAAGCACAAGAACACCTCAACCTCAGGAGGCTGTTCTTCCCCTTGTATTGTTCATCATCAGACCAAGAGGCAATCCACACTAGAGTAGGGTATTACACGACAACGGTGGCCCGAACCCGTATAAACCCTGTGTCTTTCTGTGTTGTGAGTTCGTCGAGTTCGTCCGCAAGATCTTAGCGAGCTAGAGCGTAGATCGGTAGGAGGGAAAGACTTCGCACGCACCCGAGTGCTCGAACCTTAAGAGTTAGCCGGAGCCCTCACATCCAACATTTGGCACGCCAGGTAGGGGTGCGTCGGAGCTTCTTCTCCGCCAATCAGCTCTTCGACGTTCCCCGGCTACGATGTCTGGCGACCCGAGGGCTGGATCCGACCGTTAAGCAGCCTGGCCAGCCCGGATGGCGCTGCCTGCCCATGAAGATCTCGACCCCGCACCCCAAGCGGCACGGGAGCCTCCAAGCTCCACCGGGCGTGGACAGTGCGGCCAGGCATCATCCACCCTCACCCCGTGGCAAGTACTAGCCGCGACAAGAGCAGCGAGTCACGCTGCAGCAACAGCGCCGCACTCACGGCGGGAGCAAGCGAACATGCGGGCGGCACTCATAGTGGCAAGGGAGCTGCTGCGATGCAGGCTGATGGAGAGCGACCGGGACACGCTGCATGAGCGTGTTGCTGAGCTGCTGGACGCAGCGGCGTCGGGAGCGCCACCCTTCTGCTATCGACTCCCCTCCCAGACCACTGCAAGGTCGCGCGGCGAGCCTCACCACACCTGCGCGCCATCGACTACGCCCGGGGGCTTCGTCAACGTCAGCACGGCTGGCGGCGTAGGGGGCTCCAACCCCCCCCCCCCCCCCATGCCGCCCTCGACAAACACGAGCGCAAGCGTCACCCCCCATGGTCCCGGCCAGATGCCGTATTATCATCCCCAGGACGCCATCATGGGCGGAGCAACATGGAGCGTGGGGCACCACGGTAAGGTGTTCGGGGTGACGGCCCCGAAAGCCTACGTGCCCCGCATGATGGACCAGGGGTAGGCACCAGAGGACGACCTCGTCTCACTCGTTGGAGAAGACAGGGGAGAAGGGGTGCTAGGAGTCGAAGCTTTCCAAGAGCCAGCGGAGAACCACAGCGATCGTGCCGGCGACGGCAACTATAGGGTACCGCTAACCTCTCAGGAACAAGCTTATGCTAACCATGGGCTGCAGATGAACCAGGTCACAACATCGATCAGCGACCCTGGCACGACGGCACCCATTTCAATAAGGGAGACACGCTGGGGGCCACCGGGATGGAGCCAGGAGCAAGGCCCCTCCCCAAGGAACGCAAAACCAAGGGACACCCGGAGGTAAGCCCTCTGTCGGGGTGGCTTCAACAACCCTTCCCCCCGCAGAGGACCCGTGGTCGCTGAGGGAACCGCTGGCGTCCTCTTTCCCTCCTTTGTGTCATCCTGGTCTCTGGTCGGCTCAAAGAAGGTCAAGAGTGGCGCAAGGCAGGGCCCTCGTTTGGCAATATGAAGCAAGGCCGGTACCTGTGAAGAAGGCCCGGTGCATGTGAAGCTCGCCGCCCATGACACTCTCACGTAATAATGAGTTGGGGCTGTACACGCCTCGGAGTCTTAGGAGCGTTGGCCTCAGGCCCTGGGGCTCCCTCCCAGGCATAGTGGACAGCACTTAGCTCTGCACTGGTGAGAATACTTGAAGACCCGAAGAGTAGACTTGGTGCTGGACGCGGCCTTTTGCTTTGGATCTCTCTTTCTGTGGCTTTGCTTTCTGATTCTGGATTTAAGTTGAAGCTGTCAGATTTCGGGTTCCGGCAGACCCTTGAGGTTCGAACACTGGGGTGCGCGCGGAGATTTCGCCTCCTACCTCCCTGCACCCCTCCGCCACGCTAGGATCAAAGCTACAAAAAGAACAACACGAGGGACACAGGGTTTATACTGGTTCGGGCCACTGTTGTGGTGTAATACCCTACTCCAGTGTGTGGTGTGGTGGATTGCCTCTTAGGCTGATGATAATGGACAGTACAAGGAAGAACAACCTCGCAAGGGTCTGTTCTTGGCTGGGGCGATGAACTGCTGGGAGAAGTTCATCCTCCTTTCTCTATCTCTCTCTCTCTCTCTTTCTCTTTACCACCTCTCTACTTGTCGAGCCCTTGGAGGAGACTGAGCCGAACCCTCCTCTTCGCGGGTGGCTGGTCCTATTTATAGTGGCCTTGGTCCTCTCCCCAAATATTGAGCGGGAAGGGAGCCAACAATGGAGGGCTAATTTGAAGGGGGACAGCAAGTATCAACTATCCTGACAAAAGTAGTCTTCGCCTACGCAAAGCTCTGGTGATGATGCCGTCTTGGGCTCCACGGTGACCTCCGTCTCATAGTCCTCCTGGTCTTGGTATTGTTGCACCGAAATGGCAACCTTTGCCTGATGCCTCGGTACTCCGCGGCTGCGCTTGCCCCCTTTGCACCAAAGAGGAAAGGAGGACGCTGCGCGGGCTGGCACCCCCTGGCGCCCTGAGTCGTCATGGCTTGCGTCACGGGCACCTCGCGAGGTACCCCGCCTTGATCTCTCCGCCTCCTCGTGAGCCAGCCTGACGAGGCCATGCCTAAGGAAGCTCCGTGTCGTCCGCCCCGCGAGGCTTGGCCCCTCGCGAGGGTCTTGGGTTTGTGCTGGTGAAGATGTGCCGTGCTGGGCCCCCTTTGAGCCATGCCGCAGGCCGCAGGCAGGCAAGTCTGGGGACCCCCGTTCCCAGAACGCCGACATAAGCTGAATTTTTATCGATGCGTGAGGGGGGTGCCTTTTCTCGTTCAAGCCGTTTCTCGCCTTCTGGATCTTGTTTGGTTTGGGACTCACGTCCATTGCCTTTCCCTCGCAAAGCTCCTCGCGAGCCGGACCGCGCAAAGCACGCGCTAGCACTATGCCTGGTGCTCACCCCTTGCGGGGCACCCTCAAACGGGGCGATAAGCTCCGCAGGATTCTCAGGAACTCGTCGCCTCACAACCCAGCCCTAAGCAGGCGCTGACTAAGGTAATCCACGTCGGGAAACTCACCCCAGCTTCATGAGCTCACGACACATACCCACGTCGCATAGGAAAGTAAAAACTACGATTTGCTTACACGAGGGGCTCCCCCTCTCAAAATGCTCTTACAAGTTTTCCAAGGGCCACGCCCGAGTTTTGCGTGCAGAATAAAACAATGGGAGAATGTGGGATCAGCCAGAGATATCGCTCGCTTCGTCGTCCAGGGACGCGTCACTCGCGTCGTCATCACTTTCATCAGAATCGTCGCCGCCGTCGGCGACGCCCCCATCGCCGTCGTTGACCACGTCACCTTCGTCTGCGACGACCACCACCCCATCGTTCTCCGAGGTGAAGGCGCTGACCAACACATGGACATGGTCCTCTACCCAACACGCCAGGTCGCCCCGGACGGCCATGGGTACAGGGGCAATGGCGGCATCAAAGTCGAAGTTGGGGTCGGCGTTCAGAAGGTGGCTGAAGACTCGGGAGAAGGCGCGCTGAAGCAGGCCACAACCCCTCTCCTCCACAAGCTGCTGAGCTTTGGCAGATTGAGCCTCCAGGCGCGTCACCACCTCGGTGAAGAAGGTCAGGTGGCTGGCGTAGTCATTTGAGTGAGGGGTCCGGGCGTTCTCGTCGCAGATATAACCCAGGGCGGTGTTGGCCCTATTCCGAAGGTCTTGAAGCATAGGAGCGTGCTCGCGCTCTCCAGTGTTCGGCGTTGAAGCACTTCCTCCCTGTTTTCCCGTGCGACGGCCTCAGCGTCGTCAACTCGTCTCCGGAGGGAAAGCAGCTCGGCGCGGGCGAAGACCAAGTCCGCCTACGCCGTAACCAAGGCGTCGGTTGTGGCCTCCGCACGCCTCTCGGCCTCGTCCAACCTGGGCCTAAGGGCGGAGGCCCTGCCCGCACCCTCCTGACCGGCGAGCTTCAGCTTCAAGTCATACCTGCCCTCCAGATCCACGCGAACCACGGCCACCCGGCGATTGATCTCCTCCTCGACTCTGGCCTCGCGGGCCCCGACGGCATCTTCAGCTTGAGCGGCTTCACGCTCCCTCGTCTACAGCCGCTCGAGCTCGAGGCTGCGCTCCACAGCTTCCAGGGCCAGCGTCTCCTCGCGCCGCCGGACCTCCTCTTCCTCTGCAGGAGTCCCCCTCATCGATGCAAGGGCGGCCTCACGCGCCTCGACCTGCTGCTCAAGGGACACGCTCCAGGCCCGGAGCTCCCACGCGCGCTCCTCCGCAGCCTCGCGGCAGCGATCAGCCTCGTGAGCTTCTTTCAAAGCTCGCGAGCGGGCCTCATTGGCAATCTTGAGGGACGCCTCAGCCTTCGCGTTCTCTTGAGACCCGGGGTCAAGAGTTGGAGTTACAATAGATATAACATATAACATAGCCGGAAATGGCAAGAGTTGGAGTTACAATTATGGAATGTTACCACCGGGGTGTTACATAGATGGGATAAAAATTGTGTTAGATTGATAAATGAAAATAAGAGCAAATAAAATTCAGCAAGGTATTTTTGGGTTTTTGGATTAATAGATCTGAAAATAAAAGAAAATAAAAATAGACCGTGAAGGCAAATATAATAAGGAAGAGACCTGAGGGCCGTAGATTGCACTAGTGGCTTCTCTTGAGAAAAATAGCATACAGTTGGTAAAAAAATTATTGTTGGGAAATTGATAGAACTTCAAATAATCATGACGATTTCAAGGCAATGATCATTATATAGGCATCACATCCAAGATTAGTAGACCGACTCCTGCCTGCATCTACTACTATTACTCCACACATCGACTTCTATCCAGCATGCATCTAGTGTATTAAGTTCATTGAGAAACAGAGTAATGCAATAAGAATGACGACATGATGTAGACGATCTATTTATGTAGAAATAGACCCCATCTTGTTATCCTTAATAGCAATGATACATACGTGTCGTATCCCCTTCTGTCACTGGGATCAAACACCGTAATACCGAACCCATCAAAAAGCACCTCTTCTCATGGCAAGAAAAATCGATCTAGTTGGCCTAACTAAACCAAAGACTCCAAGAAGAAATACGAGGCTATAAGTAATCATGCATATAAGAGATCAAATGACTCAAATAACTTTCATGGATAAAAATATAGATCTGATCATAAACTCAAAGTTCACCGGATCCCAACAAACACACCGAAAAAATAGTTACATCAAATAGATCTCCAAGAGACCATTGTATTGAGAATCAAGAGAGAGAGAGAGAGAAATACATTTAGCTACTAACTACGGACACCGAGGGTCTACAAAGAACTACTCATGCATCATTGGAGAGGCACCAATGAGTATGATGAACCCCTCGGTGATGGTGTTAAATTGGATCTGGTGTTTCTGGAACTTGCGGCGGCTGGAATTGATTTTTGTTGACTCCCCTAGGGTTTCTGGAATATTGGGGTATTTATAGAGCAAAGAGGCAGTGCATGTCAGTGTCAAAACCGGCAGATCTTGTGTAGGGGGTCCAGAACTGTGCTTCTAGGATTGATGGTAACAGGAGGCGGGGACTCAATGTTTACCCTGGTTCGGGCTCTCCTATGGAGGTAATACCCTACTTCCTGCTTGATTGATCTTGTTGAATATGAGTATTACAAGAGTTTATCTACCACGATATCGTAATGGCTAAACCCTAAAAGTCTATCCTGACTATGATTATGAGGATCTATCTTTACGGACCTAGCCCTCCAGTTTATATAAACACCAGGGGGATCTTCATGTTACATAAGGTCGGTTACAGAGAAAGGAATCTTCATACTTGGTCGCCAAGTTTTCCTTCCACGCCAGGAAGAGTCCCATCCAGACATGGGTAGAGTCTTCGGTCTTCATATCTTTACAGCCCATCAGTCCGGCCCATTTCCAATAGGTCGGACGCCCGAGGACCCCTTAGTCCAGGACTCCCTCAGTATCCCCTGAACCAGGCTTCAATGATGAGGTGTCCGGTGCGCAGATTGTCTTCGACATTGCAAGGCGGGTTCCCCTTCCCGAATACTCCAAAATAGTCTTCAGATGAAACAAAACGTGTCCGGATCTGCAACACAAGTACCCCACACACAACCGAGGAGCATAATATTTCACGATTCCACCCTGCTGATAACTTTTGTAATGTGACATCTGTAGGATCTAGAAGTAGATGTGTCTAGAGGGGGGGGTGATTAGACACTTAGTGCTAAAGTTGCAATTTTTAGGCCTTTTTGGTTTGAGTGGAGTTTTAGGCACAATTTCAACATACACAATACATATCAAGCAAGCATGCAAAGAGTATATGAGCAGCGGAATGTAAAGCATGCAACTTGCAAGAATGTAAGGGGAAGGGTTTGGAGAATTCAAACGCAATTGGAGACACGGATGTTTTTCCTGTGGTTCGGATAGGTGGTGCTATCCTACATCCACGTTGATGGAGACTTCAACCCATGAAGGGTAACGGTTGCGCGAGTCCACGGAGGGCTCCACCCACGAAGGGTAATGGTTGCGCGAGTCCACGGAGGGCTCCACCCACGAAGGGTCCACGAAGAAGCAACCACCCACGAAGGGTCCATGAAGAAGCAACCTTGTCTATCCCACCATGGCCATCACCCACGAAGGACTTGCCTCACTAGCGGTAGATCTTCACGAAGTAGGCGATCTCCTTACCCTTACAAACTCCTTGGTTCAACTCCACAATCTTGTCGCAGGCTGCCAAGTAACACCTAGCCAATCTAGGAGACACCACTCTCCAAGAAGTAACAAATGGTGTGTAGGTAATGAACTCCTTGCTCTTGTGCTTCAAATGATAGTCTCCCCAACACTCAACTCTCTCTCATAGGATTTGGATCTGGTGGAAAGAAGGTTTGAGTGGAAAGCATCTTGGGGAAAGCTAGAGATCAAGATTCATATGGTAGGAATGGAATATCTTGGCCTCAACACATGAGTAGGTAGTTCTCTCTCAGAAATAGGATGCTCGAAGTGTAGGCTTAGTCTGATGGCTCTCCCCACGAATGAAGAGGAGGTGGAGGGGTATATATAGCCTCCACACAAAATCCAACCGTTACACACAGTTTTCCAATCTCGATGGGCCCGAATCAACAAACTCGGTCGGACCGAAACGGTAAACCTAGTGACCGTTAGAGATTTTCGGTGGGACTGACATGCAACTCGGTAGGACCGATATGGTTAGGGTTTGGGCATAACGTAATCTCGGTGAGACCGATTACACAAACTCGGTGAGACCGAGTTTGGTAATAAGCTAACCAGAGAGTTGGTCAGGTAAACTCAGTGGGACCGATTTCCTCTTTCGGTGAGACCGAAAAGTTACAAAAAGGAAACATAGAGTTTACACTGCAATCTCGGTGGGACCGATTCGCTCTTTCGGTGAGACCGAAAAGTTACGGAAGGGAAACAGAGAGTTTGCAATCCCATCTCGGTGAGACCGAGATCCCTATCGGTAGAACCGAATTGCTAGGGTTTGGCAGTGGCTTATGACAAGTGAAACTCGGTGGCGCCGGATAGAAAGAATCGGTAGGACCGAGTTTGGCTTAGGGTTTAGGTCATATGTGGATATGGGAAAGTAGTTGAGGGTTTTGGAGCATATCACTAAGGACATGAAGCAAGAGGCTCATTAAGCAACACCTCATCCCTCCTTGATAGTATTGGCTTTTCCTATGGACTCAATGTGATCTTGGATCACTAAAATGTAAAATGAAGAGTCTTGAGCTTGAAGCTTTAGCCAATCCTTTGTCCTTAGCATCTTGAAGGAGTTCCCACAACCTTTAGTCCATGCCACTCCATTGTTGAACTTATCTGAAACATGCTAGATAGAAATGTTAGTCCAACAAGAGATATGTTGTCATCAATTATCAAAACCACCTAGGGAGCACTTGTGCTTTCAATCTCCCCCTTTTTGATAATTGATGGCAACATACATCAAAGCTTTAGATAAAGATATAAAGAACAGCAAGTAAAGCTTTGGAAGGACATGTAACAAGCATAGGCTCCCCCTACATGTATGCCCTCATGTAAATATGAAATATAGAGGCATGTGAGAGCATAACCATGACAGAGTAGGCAATGTGTTACATGTATCTTGGCCATATGCATTAGAGCAAACGATTATCAAGGAAAATACCTTCATGCTCATTAGTCCTTCTTGCAAACTGTATGTACATATGCAAGAACTCCTCATACTCATGATTTTGATGCATATACTTACCTTGTGGTCTTGAGTTGGCTTAGGATGGAATGAACCTGCACAAACAAAGTTAGATAACACAGGTACATCCACTAGCCAGAGCAAACAAAAGAAACCACAAGAATACCAAGATTGGGATGACATGTAGAGAGTGAGTACAAGGTACCACATTGGATTCAACATGTCCCCAAGAATAAATATATGCAATGAATTTGACTGATTTCTTTCCCTTAGGTGTCTTGCTCCCCCAGAATCTTACATGGGATATTGGGAGAAGATAAGGAACAGCAAATCAGAGCTGAAAGATACAAATGAACATGTCTTTCCCCCTAAAAAGACATGTGACATCTCTCCTCTTGAACATCAAGCATCAAGCATCTGGGACATCTGGGATCCTTGAGTATTCTCTCCCCCTGGAAGTCTCTCTCTCCCGTTAATACTTTCTCTCTTGTAGGTTTGGTCCTTGAGACCTTTTCTCTCCCTTGATGTGATCTCTCTCTCCTACAAGCTTTGATGTGATCTCTCTCTCCCCCTTTGACATCAATTTCCAAGAAGGGCTTTCTGGAATCCGTCATATAGGTTTGGTCCTTGAGACTCAGCACAAAGCAATGGATAAAACTGTGATGCTTGTAGAGGACAAGATTCATTGAGTAGAGTTGGATCAGAAGAAATATAGAACAAGTGGCAAACTGTTTTTCCTGTTGCGAAGTCGGTGGCACCGAGTGGTATGTTTCGGTGGCACCGAAAAGATTCGGTTGGACAAATTACAAGTCGGTGAAACCGAGTTCACACAGAGAAAAACACTTGTCACCTCAGCTCACTAGACATGTAGGATCTCACAAAGATTTGCAATGAATTACCTGAAGGATTTGCAAGGAATTAAATGCAGAAAATGCAGAACATAAACAGAAAGAAAAGAGAAGAGACTGAAAAATCTAGATGGAGTTTTTTTTTGTTTTTGAAAAAGAGAAAGAAACTAAACATGCATGAGATACACACAAAAAGAACACAAGAGAACTTCATCTAGAGTTGGGCGGTGACATAGTCACCTATGTTAGAGTATATTGACTTAGGAGTCAAGTGAGAACACTTGATCATAGGTCATACTCATCGTTTAAGCTCAAAATGGGGTTACCATTTTTCGTTTAAGTATCTTGATGTATTCACATCTTGTTGAGTTGCTTTGACTCATGTCTTGGAGTAAAGCTTCTCTAAGATGGAATAACATACCTTGGGTGGTGGTGTGGTTCTTGCTCATGTAGTTGAACTTGTGTGGGTGCTCAAGGTTGATGTAGCTCATCAAGAGTTGAGAGTACCACTTGGAGTTTGAGTTCATCTACCTACATGGGTTAGTTCTTGCAAGGAAGAGCACTTGTGTATCCAAAAATGACAATCATGAAGCTCAACATAGAATTTGTCAAAGGATATGTTTGAATGGTTTTGTGCTTCCTTGTCTTCAACCGCCATTGTGTAGAGACTTGGTGATGTAGAGATTGCTCAAGATGTGAGTGAGTCGCAATCTCATGGAATTAGATTCAACCAAGCACCTACATGGGTTAGACAACATGCACGGTACAAATATATCCAAGACATAAGATAGTCATCATAAGAGATATATGATGGATTAGTCATAAGCTCATGTCTTGCATGTATCCAATGGAGTTTCTACTCCAAGTTCGAAGCATCAATGATGTTCAATTCACCTCTCAACCTGCAAAATACTTTCTCATCAAGAGGTTTAGTAAATATATCCGCTAATTGCTTATCGGTGCGAACGTGCTTAAGATTAATGTCACCCTTAGCAACATGATCTCAAATGAAATGATGACGAACTTCAATATGCTTAGTTCGAGAATGTTGTACAGGATTATGACCAATTTTGATAGCACTTTCATTGTCACAAAGCAGTGGAACATGTTTCACATAGATTCCATAATCTTTAAGAGTTTGGGTCATCCAAAGTAATTGAGCACAACATGAACCAGCGGCAATGTATTCCGCTTCGGCGGTGGATAAGGATACCGAGTTTTGTTTCTTGGAAGACCAAGACACAAGAGATCTACCAAGAAATTGAAAAGTACCCGAAGTAGACTTTCTATCAACCTTGTCTCCGGCATAATCCGAGTCCGAATAGCCAACCAGATCAAAAGAAGATCTCTTAGGATACCAAATGCCAAAGTTTGGTGTATGAATTAAGTATCTAACTATCCTTTTCACGGCCTTTAGATGACATTCTTTAGGAGCAACTTGATATCGTGCACACATGCACACACTTAGCATAATATCGGGACGTGAAGCACATAGGTATAACAATGAACCAATCATAGAGCGATAAACCTTTTGATCAACCGGTTCACCATCTTTGGTCAAATCATTATGTCCACTAGTAGGCATGGGTGTAGACATACCTTTGCATTCTTGCATATTGAACTTCTTGAATAAGTCCTTGGTGTACTTTGTTTGAGAGACAAATGTACCTTCCTTAGTTTGCTTGATTTGCAAACCGAGAAAGAATTTGAGTTCACTCATCATAGACATCTCAAACTTCTCCGACATTAGCTTTCCAAACTTTTCACTAAAGAGAGGGTTAGTTGAACCAAATATGATATCATCAACATAAATTTGGCATACAAATAGTTCTCCATTAACCCTTTTAGTAAAAAGAGTAGAATCAATTTTACCAATTTCAAAACCACTTGCAATAAGGAACTTGGTCAAGCATTTATACCATGCTCTAGGAGCTTGTTTAAGACCATAAAGAGCTTTGTGAAGTTTGTAAACATGATTAGGTTTCTTAGGATTGACAAAGCCGGGAGGTTGTTTGACATAGACTTCCTCCTCTATTTCACCATTTAGAAAAGCACTTTTAATGTCCATTAGGTACAAGGTGATGTTATGGTGATTAGCATAGGCAAGTAAGATGCGAATGGACTCAAGTCTAGCAACGGGAGCATATGTCTCACCATAGTCCATACCTTCGACTTGTGTGTACCCTTGGGCGACGAGACGTTCTTTGTTGCGAACCACTTGTCCATCTTCATCTTGCTTGTTGCGAAACACCCATTTTGTACAAATGATGTTGTGGTTGTTGTCGGGCTTCTCAACCAATGTCCAAACTTGGTTTCTCTCAAAGTTGTGTAGATCTTCATGCATAGCGTTTATCCAATCCGGATCTTCCAATGCTTCTTCAACCTTCATAGGTTCAATGCTAGAGATAAATGAATAGTTTTCACCAAAGTTATCTAAACGAGTCTTTGAGCGAGTGATTCTCCCGGTTTGTATATCATTGAAGATTTGCTCGACGGGATGATCTTTGGCAATTCTTGCTCGAACTCGTGAGAGCTTTTGCTTGGGTCTTCGTTGAACATCTTCTTCATCTTGTTCTTCTTCTTGGCCTTCTTCATTGTTGACGTTGTCATTCTCTTGTCGTGGTGGAGAAGGAGGTTGTTGATGTTCTTCTTGATGCATTTCCTTGTCTTCTTCATCTTGGTGTGTCCCGCTTGTGGATGCTTCAGTATCGATTCTTGGTTCACCTTGTCATGAAGTAGAAGCTTCCACTTGGATGGATGAAGTACTCTCCTTCACCTCCGTTGGACGAACTTTTCCAATGGACAAGTCTTGGATTGCTTCTGAAGGGTCTTTGTCTCCTACATCAATTGGCAATTGCTCTACTTGCGAGCCATTAGATTCATCAAACTTCACATCTACTGTCTCTTCAACCTTTCGGGTGAAATTGTTGTAGACACGGTAAGTGTGAGAGTTTGAGCCATAACCAAGTAGAAAACCTTCATGAGATTTAGGAGCAAACTTTGAATGACAATGCTTATCAGGAATGTAGCACTTTGAGCCGAATACTCGAAAGTATCCAACTTGGGGTCTGTTACCAGTGAGAAGCTCGTATGCCGTCTTGCCGACTATCTTGTGAAGATATAAGCGATTTGTTGCGTGACAAGCTGTC
Organism: Triticum urartu; assembly: GCF_003073215.2. Lineage (NCBI taxonomy): Eukaryota > Viridiplantae > Streptophyta > Magnoliopsida > Poales > Poaceae > Triticum > Triticum urartu. Next base: position 419,874,152 of record NC_053023.1, on the reverse strand, counting down.
TCAACCGCTTCTGCCCAAAAGTGCTTCGGCGTCTTGTATTCATCAAGCATCGTTCTTTCCATTTCGATGAGCGTCCGGTTCTTCCTCTCAACAACTCCATTTTGTTGAGGTGTGTACGTAGCCGAGAACTCGTGTGAAATCCCTTCTTCGTCAAGAAAGGTGTCCACATTTGCGTTCTTGAACTCCGTTCCGTTGTCACACCGAACCTTCTTGATCTTCACGTCAAACTGATTTTGGGCCTTCCTAGTGAAGTTTCTGAAGATCTTCTGGACCTGCGACTTGTCATTAAGAAAGAACACCCACGTAAATCTTGAAAAATCATCAACTATAACTAGACCACAAGAATTTCCACCGAGACTCTTGTAGGCATTGGGACCAAAAAGATCCATATGAAGTAGCTCGAGTGGCCTTCTTGTGGTCATGATGTTCTTCACGGGATGCCTTCCTCCAACCTGTTTACCTGCTTGACAAGCACTGCAAAGTCTATCCTTATCAAATATGACATCGTTAACTCGAAGGATATGATTTCCTTTAATAAGCTTGTCAAGGTTTCTCATGCCAACGTGACCTAGTCGTCTATGCCACAACCAACCTTTTGAGGATTTAGCAACAAAGCAAGTTTTAGGTTGTGCCTTTTTAGAGAAATCGACAATGTAAAGATCACCTCTACGCATACCGGTAAAGACCATTTTATGATTGTCTCGACGAAATACTTGGCAATCTACCTCAGTAAATAGGACATTCAAACCAAAATCAGCAAGTCTAGATACTGAAAGTAAGTTGTAGCTGAGAGATTCAACGAGCATGACATTTTGAATGGAACTATCATGTGAGATGGCCACCTTACCAAGGGCAACCACTTTACCCTTTGAATTATCACCAAAGGTGACATATTTTCGAGGGCCGTCATTTTCAGCAAGCTCACGAAACATCTCTTCATCTCCGGTCATATGATCAGTACATCCACTATCAAGAACCCATTCCTTTCCTCCTGATTCATATCCCCAAAGATTTGCCATAAGACCAAAATGTCTCATTGCATCATCAAGATCGAAGTCACTATCATCATCATCATAGTATCCATGTTCATCATGATCTTGTGACTCATCATTTCCTAGAGAGGGTAATTCATTAGATAAATGATCATCAAAGTGGTCACTTTTATGAATTCTTATAGCTTCGAATATAATATCACTAATGATTCCAACATCCCCTTTAGCATGCTTGAGATTGGTAAGCTCAAATAGACAATCACCAAACTTAGGATCACTAGAGTTCATCTTACTCAAGACAATAGATTTATGGAGAATTTCATCCAAATTTTTCAAGGAATGATCGGGAAATCGTTCCTCAAGAAATTTCCATATAGTATGGGCACAATTAAGAGTAGGCAAACTAGCAATCATATTTTTGGGCAATCCTCTAATGATGAGCTCAATAGTTCTAAGATTGCGAATCATGTCAATATCTTCATCTAGTGTAGGATGCAAAGGATCAATATGAGGTGCACAAGGGCTAGCAATATACTTGTTCAAATGATATTGATTGAAGATTACAAGCATCTCATTTTTCCACTCATGAAAATATTCTCCATCAAGAATAGGCACTCTATGTCTAAGACTCCCTAAAGTAGACACATCCATCTTCCTCCAATGGTGATTAAACCAAGGCAATG